>NC_043997.1:4676196-4976196 GCF_902150065.1 Myripristis murdjan
TTTTGTTTTTGGCTAAAAAGTAACGTCATGTGATCATGTGATGTGGCTCCTCGCACGTCACATGAATGTAATTAACACACAGAGGTGGAGGCATTTAAAGCTTTGAGTGGGATGATGGCGTTCTGGATGTAAGATTGGAGCTGTTCTGCGGGGTTGGGGGGGGTGGGGCCCAAATCTCTGGCGGTGCCCCCTGCACACACACACACACACATACACACACACTGTATGGACAAAAGTGTTGGTCCACCTCCAGCAGCTTTTCTGATCTCCCATCCTAAATCTATAGGCATTAATATGGAGCGTTATCATCATTCAGTAGGAACCATCCTTTGTTTTTGTTTGTAATGTAGGAAATATTATTAATAGCAGTTAATCTCCTGTAATTAGTTATGATCAGTTGTAGTTTCAGGTGAAGTCCACTAGGTGGCAGCAGTGACCGGCTGCACTGCCCGCTGCTCACAAACAGTTCCTCATGAACTTCTGCAGATCGTAAAACAGTCAGTGTCCCAGCTATGAAAATATTCATATAAGAGTGGGATGGTAGTTTTTAAATCACATCATGACAGTTTTACATAATTATTGTAACTTTTCACACGATAATACAATTTATTAAAAAGTCAATTTAATTGTAAAACCTTAAAAAATCAAATAATGGTATTTTTTGACTAAATTATGGTAGCTTCTTCTTCTTCTTCTTCTTCTTCTTCTTTAATACAATGCTGGTACTTTTTTAAATCATATGAAGGCACTTTTTAAGTCGAATTATTACAGTTTTAAATTAAATTGTGTTTTTTATATGCTCTTAAATCCAGGGACCAAACGTCCATATACATTGGGGGGGACAAGTCCCCCCCAATGTTCAGGCACTCCAAAGATGTCCCCCCCAATATTGCTGGAATATATTAGCAATTCAATAGCAAATTCAATATCTGTCCCCCCCAATGTTGAAATGGTGGTTTTGGCCCTGCTTAAATCAAATGATGGCTCGTTTTTACACCAAAGGATGATACTTAGAAAATCATATAATCTACAGTATAGCCATGAATTTATTTCTGCTCATCTTTTTTTTTTTTTTTTTTTTTTTTAACAAACAAGATTTTAGAGATTATGTTGATATACATATAAAATCATAAGCCCGAAAAAGTTTTGACCGCAGAATCACATCACTGTACGTCCAAAAATCAACTTAAATACCTCAGAATCATTTTTTTTCTTTCAGAAACAGGAGCGTACTGCGCATGTGCAGAGCGGCTAGATCACCTCAGCTGGTTTCTGACGAGGAGAGTTAAATGTGTCGCTCCCAGCCCCCCGTTACTTTACACATGAAATTATGAGAGTTTACATGGCACCCTTTCAGCCGAAAGATGGAAGTTTTGTCTCTAATAGTCAAATGGTGCTACTAAACTAAATGTATAGTTTAATCTAATTTTTCTGAGGTCCTGTTCTGTCTGAATGAGTGACAGCTCCTCATCACACCGCGTGCCGCTGCTCCTCAGCGGCCAAACGCTGCTCTTGTCCCGTCCCGTGTTTCTGGGTTACCGCGGGACCCAGACAGCAGATTAACTGGAGGCTGCAGAGAGAGCAGGTCTGCTGCTAACCTGCTGCCCGGTGATTAACAGGGCGGACAGCTGCTCTGTTTGTGTGTGTGTGTGTGTGTGTGTGTGTGTGTGTGTGTGTGTGTGTGTGTGTGCGTGCGCGCGCGCGTGCTGAGGCTCTGTATGGGCTTTGTGTGCACATAAAAATACTCAGTACTTAATTTTGTACCTTTTCATGTAAAAAGCATGTCTAGATATGCAAATAAAACAAATAAAAATCCTTGAATCCTTATGAACTTTAATTACCAACCAGAAAAAAAATGAATAAGTAAATAAAAAATAAAAATTAAAAATAAACCAGCAAAATAAAATAAAATTAATTTAAATTAAATTAAAAATTAAAATAACATAAATATTAAAATAACATAAAAATAAAAAAAAATATAAAAAATAAAAAATAAAAATAAATCAGCAAAAAAGTAATACAAAAATAATAAAATACAAAATAAAAATAAAAATAGCGTATGTAAAATATAACAACAACAATAATAAAAAATAAATTATTATTATTAATAATAATAATAGTAATAATAATAATAATAAATGAAAACAAAAAAATATATATATAGTAATTAAATAAATTCAATAATTCCGTTAATTTTATTCGGAAAAATAATCTGTGGTGGTTTTAAATAAAGTATGATGAACAGAAAGTCTATCTCGCTCTCTCCCTCTGTCTCGCCCTCCTGAGAAGGGCGGGGCTTCCTGTCAGTGTGGGCGGGGCCAGCGGGCCGCCAGGCACAGAGCGGCAGGTTGATTGACAGTCGAGCGGCTTAGCGGCTCCAGCCGGAGTCCGAGCGGAACACACAGAGCAGCGGATCCAAACCAGAAAACCTGCTGGAATATCAGAGGGTTTTTTTTTTTTTTTTTTTGCTCCGGAACTGAGTTTACTAACATTACACACACACACACACACACACACACACACACACACACACACACACACACACACACACACACACACACACACACGGAGAGAGAGGCTGACATTCCTTCATCTGTGACCATCGAGGTAAGATCTCACTCTTACGATGCGAATGATTGTTTTTTTTTAGAAACTAATAAAAGTCAGCGAGTAGTGTGAATATGTTGTGATGACGTGTTTCATGTTATTAAAACTCACTTAATGTCACTTTTAACAATTTATGATACGCGCGGAACAGATTTTACTTCATATTTCCAGGCGGCCGTGAACCGCTCTGAGGCAGATTCATGAGTAAAGTGGAAATCATAACTTTATAGCTTTATAGGCATGAAATTTACGTCTTGTCACACTTGAATCTGCGTAAGGTAACCTGATACAAATTCATTAATGTGAGAAATACCACAGAGATGGAAGTCACGGAGAGCAAGTACATAAAAACAAAACAAAAACAAAACAGAAGGTCATGTGTCTGAAAAATCCTCATCACGTTTGGTTTGTGTTGATGTTGTTATTGTTGTTGTTGTTGTTGATGATGTTGTTGATGATGATGATGATGATGATGATGATGATCACAGACTGAAGATCACAGGTCAGCTCCCTGCCTCTGGACTGCTCCACTACAAAGTACAACAGAATAGAATAGAATAGAATAGAATAGAATAGAATAGAACAGAGCTAAAGTGAAGCTGTTAAATAGAGTTGTTTGTTATATAATCAGAGCTTCTCTATGTAGTTTGGATCTTTTTTATTCCTGGGAATTGAATGTCTATTCTATTCTATTCTATTCTACTTTTTGAGCACAATAGAATAGACCAGAATAGACTATAAAATAGAGCGTAAGTGAAGCTCTGATATGAAACTGTGTGTTATGTATTCAGAGTTTCTCTAAGTCGTTTAAATCTGTTTTTTTTTTTTTTCTGGAGGGTTGAATATCGATTACAATCTATTCTATTCTATGCAATTCTTGTCAGTTTGAGTACAATAGAGCAGACAAAGTAGAATCTGTTCTATTGTATTATACGCTACTTTGTTTAGTACTATAGAACAGAACAGAGTAGAATAGAATAGAGCACAACTGAAGCTAAAGTTTTAATACTGAATTTTGTTTTATTCCTGGAGATTGAGAGTCTAATCTAATCTATTCTATTCTGAGTACAAAAGAATAGACAACGTACAACATATTTTATTCTATTGTATTGTACTTTCTGTAGTACAATTGATGTAATAGAATAGAACAGAATAGAAAAGAATAGAATAGAGCAGGTCTGAAGCCGCCGGGCAGAGCTGTGTGTCTTGTGTTCAGTTTGTGGTTTAAATCTGCTTTATTCCCAGGGATTGAATGTCTGTCCACTGAATGTTTATTCTGTTCTACATTCTGCTCGACTCGACCTTACTTGAGTTTCGCTGAGTAATGCTGGCGTGCGCACACACACACACACACACACGCACACACACACACACACACACACACACACACACACACACACACACACACACACACACACACACAGGCAGTGTTAATGACACCGGCGTGCATGTAGTTTAATCTCTGCGTTTCCCAGAGGGCTTTCAGCCGCTTCATGTTGTGGAGCGGAGCCTCTGCCTCCTCACACTGTTCACTTTCACTGAGAATGTCACTGAATGGATACACACACACGCACACACACACACACGCCACAAGACGCTGCTTCACATTTACACTTTACTAACCAACAGACATGACTGACGCAGACTCAGAGAGTGTGTGTTTTCTACGTGTGTGTGTGTTGCTGCTGTAGTTTCTGGTGTGTTGTGTATCTGGCAGCTTAATAACCTCCGCCGACCTCTTGACCTCATTCATTTTCCAAAACCCTTCCTGAAGCAGCTCATATCGGAAAGTGTCTGTCTGTTTAGTTTAGTTGAGCGGTTCATTTTTACTCACACGTTTGATCAGGTAAACTGAGATTGATGCTGCATTCGAGGGGCGTTGGAGCTTCTAACCTCCAGCTGGGTAAATGTGATGAAACAGCCATCTGCCATGAGCCGGAGTTCAAAATTTACCTGAACTTCGAGTTTCCTGAGAGGCAGCGATCAGGCTTGATGTCAACATGTGAAAAGCAAACTAAATCTACAAAATGTATAAACTTCACGTTTCTAATCGAGCAGTGGTATTTTAGAGCCGCCGTATCATTTCTCCTCCCTTTCCTCCAGCCGCTGGTTTCCATTCATTCCACTACGATATGAAAATGAACTTTCAGAGACTTCACACTTTCCTCTTCCACATGAGTTTCCCTAAAAGCAGCGGCACTGTTGTGTTTTCAGGACTTTTTCAAACTGAAACGCTCCCCCCTCCTCCTCCGCCAGAGAAAATAGTCCCCGGGGAAGCGTTTTCAGAACATTATAAGGCGGCTGTTTCAACCACAAACTCGCATTTTGATTCTATCTTGTGAAATCTTTAGTTCCTTCTTTAGTTTATAAAAAGATTTGTTGACATGTAAAATGTGTTGGAAACAGCCCAAACATTTAAAATCACCTTTAAAACTTTTCTAATCCTTAAAATTCTGCAGGGCCTCCAACCTTTTTGAGCTTATGGCCCCGCTGGAGAATATCCAAAATGTTTACAGCTCACATCCACCCAGAGGAGACAGGAGGACGGGGGGCGGTCGCTTTTTTTGTTTTAACGACTAAAGGAGCAGTGCACAACAAAATGAGCCTCCTGCTGTGGGAAACGCACAGCTGTGAACCTGCACACACACACACACACACACACACACTTGTTTATCTCCTGAAGTCACAGTTGGACTCAAGGTCTTTGTGTTCTGTCCCGTGTGTGTGTGTGTGTGTAGATGCACTGAGATATATCACTCCACTGCATCACTGGAGACGTCATTTTGAGATGAATTAGAGTTTGTGAACATAACAAAACTCTGTAATATTAGTATTTAAATACTCAGTGATGGAAAAAAGCCTCAAATCCTCGGACAAACCCTCCATGAAAGTTAAAATTTCTGCACTGAAAATGTAAAATTGCAGCAGTATTCTTAATAAAAATCTGGTTAAAAACAGTAAAAGTGATCAGAGTGAGGACTGGTTCCTTTCAGAGAGTTAAACATTTTGACGCATGAACCTGTAAGAAGTGTTTTAATGCTGCGGCTCCACGTCCTGCAGGAACAGGTGCAAGATTCTCCTCTGAAAATGTAGAGCAGGAAATGTGGAAAAGTCTAAAGAGAGAGAGAGAGAGAGACGAGTGTGTAAATGCACATGGATTTAATTTGTGTCATGATTTGAGTGGAATTCCCCTTTAAAAGTGTCACCCAGACTGTCGAGGAAAGCCATGCCAGAGGAAGTTAATGGTGACACGTAACGGCCAGGCAGACCCGTCCCGTAACAGGCGTGTGGGGATCGATCCCCACACGCTGCTCATTATCATAATTTATTCGTTTATGAATAATTAATGAACTACAAACGTCTAAGAAAGTGAGCAGGACTGAGGAACTGGGTCAGTGCTGCTGCTCTGTGTTGTTAGAGTGTGTGTGTGTGTGTGTGTGTGGCCGTCACATGCCATCACACACAAGGGATTAAACACACACACACAGAGTGATGGATTGCTGGATTGGGATTAAACATCAGCGTCTCCTCACAGATTACTCCTCCTCCCCTCTGTCTCTCTTCCTCTCCTTGTCCCCTTTCCTTGTGTCCTTCTTCCTTCCTTCCTCTCTCCTCTCTTTTTCACTCTTCTTTTTTTTTGGTGTGGGGGCAGAAAGCAGATTCTTGTCTAAACAACAATCAGATTCAGCGCTGCATCAGTTTCTGTTGTTTTTAATAATAATAATAATAAGGAATTTAAACAAAAATTAATTTATTTATTTTTAGTGCTTATATAATTTTTTTAAAAATAAATGTATACATGTAGACATGAAGCTGTTTTTTAATTATTTGTTTCTATTTTTATACATATATTTTAAATTTTTTTAATTGTATTTTTCTTAGTTTTTTTAACAATAAAAACTGTATAAATTCTAACTTTGTAATTTAAAGATTTATTAGTGATTCGGATATATTCTCTCAATAAACAAACACGAGTTTGCAATGTTTTCAAAATAAATAAAATAAATAAACAGCTAAATAAAGGGAAACAAAAGGTTATAATGTTGTGAAGTACAAAGCAGCGTCACATTGAAGTACAACATGTAAAAGTACACGTTTAAAAACTGCAAAACGCTCCTCAGATTCACTCGCATGAGCGAAAATAATTAGTTACTTATTTACAGCCTCGTTATTAACGGTCCAATAATACAACCAACAGACAAACAAACAAACAAACAAACAATTTTTCATCTGTGCAGTGTAATGACATCCTGATGATCTGAACAGGAAATCAGAGCAAAATACTGACACACACACACACACACACACACACTGAGCGAGATTAGAGGCCCAGATGGTATTTGATGGATTTGGGATCCTGTCACTGTATGTGTGTGTGTGTGTGTGTGTGTGTGTGTGTGTTTGTGTGTGTGTGTGTGTGTGTCATTGAGCCAGACAGTTTCTGACCTTTCACTTCATTACTCTCTCTTTCTCTCTCTCTCCCTCTCTCTCTCTCTCTCTCTCTCTCTCTCTCTCTCTCAGGCTCGCTCGCCCATGCCGTTCCAGCAGACAGGTAAATAGGAGGAAATCTCCGGGAGGGGGGAGGCGGGGGAGGGAGGGGGCGGGGGGAGGACGGTGGGAATCGCAGAATTCCTGGAATGTGCCGGAACACCCGGAGACGACCTGGGCGTTCCAGAACATTCCAGGGATTACGTTTTCCTGTTTGCCTGTTGCCGCTGACGACCACAACTTCCCGTTCCTGCCTTTGTAGACACACACACACACACACACACACACACACACAGAGTTCAAGTTTCTTATTTTAGCCTTCATCAGTGTTAAAAGAGTCAAAGGGAACATCAGAAATTATTAATAATTATTGTTTTGATTGTAGTTTCTCGACCTCTTTAAGGAGTTATAGCAGCTGAGAAAGGCAACAAACAGCTGTAATTATATTATTATCTTTATGGTAACACTTTACAATAAGAGTACAACAATTAACGTTACTTAATGCTGTAGTAAACATTAAGTAACAGTAAATGTGTCTAAGAAGAATCATGTACTAATGCTGTTCATGCTAAGGTATTCATTTATATGTTATTTAAGGGTTATTGTAGATATTATTAACATTAGTAAATGCCATAATAATCATTAACTAACAGTTCATTAACCATTACGGCATTAACTAACGTTAACTAACTAACGTTAATTGTTTTACTGTTATTGTAAAGTGTTACCGTTATTATATTATTATATTATTGTACTGTCCTGATGTCTTATTGCTATAAATGTAAATACCAGCTTCCTATTCACACAGCTGCTCACATCAGGCATGTTTTTCTGCACACATTTCCATTTATTAGATTCATTCAAATGTATAAAATCATCATCAGCATCCCAGGTGTTCCTGCCTCACCTGTACACACACACACACACACACACACACACACACCTGTACACACACACCTGCGCCCTAAAAGTATCAGCTCTCCGAGCAGCATGTGGAAATAGTGAACTCGCAGTTTTAGTTAAAAGTAAAGGTAACTTATAATGTGATATCTCAAAATCTGTCATGTAGACTGTCTTGAAATTTGGAAAGCACCTTCTCACGAGCCGGACGATGAACCCTGACCTTATGACCTTTCCTCTAGCGCCACCCTCAAGCCAAAATGTGCAAACTCCATTCTTTCAATACTTTCACCCCACCGAGATATACAGCAAATCAGCAGGAGAGGGCCCACACTACTTCAATGCACTCCCCTGCTTTTGATGCCATATTAATGTGCTCCAAAATAACAAGTAGAAAAGTAAGATGCACTTTTACTTTGAAAATTGAGGAGTGAAGTCCAAAAAAAAAAAAAAAAAAAGAATAATAATAATAATAATGATAATAATAATGATAATAATAATAATAATAATAATTATTATTATTATTATAATAATAATAATGATGATGATAATAATAATAAAATGAAATAAAACGGCCTGGAAATCTTGAATGTGTAAATGTATTTCCTTCATGATGTGTTAGTGACAGGAATCTGATTTTCTGTTTGAGCTGAATCATATAGCAATAATAATAATAATAATAATAATAATAAGATAAAAATAACATTTCTATCACCTTTACAGATATTGCAATTGCACTATGATTCACGATTTTAGAAGGAATGATAATTTCTGCATTTTAACTTTTATTTTCACTATAAAAGCCAATAAATTAATGGGGTCTGCACCAAAAAAGCATGTTCTCTTATATCTGGAAAATGCAATTTGTAGACCAGGGTGTGTCTGGAGCGCCATTAAACTTCATTTACAACAATGCTTTCTCTCATATTTTACTTTTATCAGTGCTGTTGCGTTGCAGTGCCGCATGGAAATCAGAGCACTGTGTGTAAACGGACTGTCTTGTGCAGCTGCAGGCCCCCTGCCGCCGGCTCGGCCCCGACACGGAGCCTGACTCCGGGTGGACAGACGGAGCCACGCCCCCTTCGCGCCGCCACACAGCCACCAGAGGGGCGGGGGCATGGTGTAGCCCCGCCCCCCCTGACCGCCAGTCAAGATGATGGCCTCGGTGGTTGTCGGGGGCAACCGGAGGAAGTCGCTCACGCTGAGAGGGGTGGACCCCGAGACCTGCATGATCGTCTTCAAAAACCACTGGGCACAGGTGTGTGTGTGTGTCTCTGTGTGTGTGTGTGTGTGTGTGTGTGTGTGTGTGTGTGTGTGTGTTGTTGTTGTTTGTTTGTTTACGTTTCTCTCCTTCCCGCTCTCTCCCTCTGTCTCTCATTTTGTGGTCTGTCCTATTTTTCTCATAATGGCTGGCGGATTGAGAGCTCTGCGTGTGTGTGTGTGTGTGTGTGTGTGTGTGTGTGTGAGACAGAGGGAGATAGAGTGAGTGAGTGTGTGTGTGCGCACATCACTAAGCCAGACTTTGGCTCTTAAACACAAGGTCCATTTAGAATGAACTTCTCTCTACTACCGCCAAGAAAAACCCACTCACTGTTTCTCTCTCTCTCTCTGTGTGTGTGTGTGTGTGTGTGTGCGCTCCTTGTCTGAAATAGCAGGGGTCAAAGTTTAACACAAGTCCAGACAGTAAATTAATTCATTCATCCCTCGTCCTCCCACTAGTTGTCTGTTGTTTGTCTCGCATTTACTTCAACAATGAATTAGCATCTACTATCCATTCAATCTGAATATCACACCGACAGTTAAGTAGTGGGATTATGTTTGCCAAACTAAAATGTCACCATGTCAAAAAACCCAAAGAATCTTTCATTAATGATGCTGCCTTTTTGTAACAAAGAAGCGATTACACTCTTTGCGATCTGTGTGAAAGTCAGTTATTGTTTTGCATCGTTTGCATTCAGTGTCACTAATTCTAGAGGAACTTGTATGTAAAAGCGTCTCTATTAGAAAGTGAAGTTCTCCTGTATCCTGTAAAGGTGCAAAATAGCTGAGGGTCAATCGACGTGAATACAATTTAGGCTCAACTGAAAAGGAAGTGGAATCAACATAATTTTTGGTGTTTTTTAGTCTACATGCTTCTAATCATAACTGATAAATTGCGCATTCATTCCAACTTATATATATATATATATGTCAGTCGAGTTTAAACCATCCTCACTTCAGTTGACCCTAAATTTGCCGTAGTGCACCTTTAAAGTTGCACCGTGCATCACTGTCAAACATCGTCATTATCAAATTAATGTTGTTATGCTGGCGTAACGACAGTAAACCAATCAGATTACGACGGACTGTCAGCGTGATTTTTCCATCTGCCTTCCGCTCCTTCCACCATCTCCCAGAAACTTCCAGAAATTTTGAAAGCTTTAGGTCCGATTGCTCTGGAAGAACAGCGCCCTCTTCCTGTTTTGTGACATAAAGCAAGAGCAGAGAGGCTGTTTTTGATTGATATCACTCTGTAAATGCATGTCATTTTGATTTATTGATGGTAAAAAGGTGCACAAGTCATATTGTCACAGTTGGTTCGTCTTCGTCTCTGTAGGTGGTGAAGATCCTGGAGAAACATGAGCCTGCTCGTCCGGCCTGCGGGGCGTTCAGTTTCCTCTCTGGTCATTCTGCCGGAGGCTCTGCGCCGCCTCGTCTGGGGGTCATCCCGGCCGACGAGGCCAGCGCCGTCCAGAACTACGTGGAACACATGCTCTTCCTGCTGATGGAAGAAGAGGCCGGGCAAGGTGAAGGACGAAGATGCAGATTTCTCCTTTTGGGGATTAATAATTGATCTCGGTTTTCATCTCTAAGAGGAAACCGATGGTCTCTCAGGTTTTGAACTGTAAGATGTAGACACCAATCACCATGATGTTGTCTCTACATTATCACTCTTAAAACTAAAAACACCAAACAATCATCTGGTCTCATACGCTGCCATGTCACATCCACCTCAGAAAGGACAGAAGAAGCTCTCAGACAGTGTTAAGAAATAATCCAAACATAACAGAAGTAAGTACGTGACATGCCCTCAGGAAAAGGTTTACACCCTAAAAAAAAACAGCATCACTAAACAGCTGAATTAGACCTGGGGGGAATTCCATAACATAGGATTAGAAAGTCAGCCAAGTTACCATGGAAAAGCTGATGCTATGTCCTGATGACTGAGTTAAATCTGTAAAACAAAAGTTAAATGTTAGTTTGGTAAGATTCAGTCATTTGGACGATTGCTAATAATGAACCTGAGCTGCTAATTCTTCTAGGTGGAGTCCACCTGAACACACACTGATAAAAAAAATGTGTAGAATAAATTAAGATTGTTTAGTTATAAACTGTGCCATTTTGGACTGTCCAAGATGAAAGACGACCGATATGGAAGAAATGTGGTGGTATCTTTGGTCGTGGCTCCAAAACGGCAGTCCTACATCACACTGAGAGAGATTCAAAGATGGCCACTGATGGCCGACCCAAAGATAGCCTGGGACAAAATCCTGACTGTCAGAAATTTAGAAGAACCATCTCACAATGTGACTGCTGCTACTTCCTTCGTCTACCAACAAACCAATAGGAATGCAGCATAAAATGATGCACTGATCAACACTGGCGCTAAACCCGATGATAAAACAATCCCAAGTATTTGGGATTCCAACAGAGAGGAAGATGATCGGGTCCACATTTTTCTCCTCTTGGTCTTTGGATTTTTGTGCACACACATTAATGTCACTACTGCTAGGACTCCATTCTTGCTCAGCTTCATTTTTTTACCACTACAGCAGCAGAGATGGATCACGTACGCTGATGATGTTGTGTTATATATTGACTTGCATCGCAGACTGTAAGATTCAGTTGTGTGATCATCATACAGTCTGCATACATCAAACTTGATGTTGTACCCAAGGTTTTTACATCCACATTGCTCAGTGTGGCTGGTAATAAATCTAATTTATATGATTGTTGAAATGTCACTAATAATGAAATTGATCTCTCAGATAAGTTTCTGGTTCTGGAGGTAGTGATCGACTGATTATGTACCCCCCCAGGTGGAGCGATGGGTCCCATCCTGGAGTTTGTGGTGGTGGAGGGAGTGATGGAGCGGCTGTTCCTCTGGAGCCTGAGGAGGCAGTTCACCGAGGACATGAAACTGGAGCAGCTCAGGATGTACCAGATGCTGCTGTCGCAGGCCAGACAGCCGCTGCTGCACCACAAACCGGTCCTGCGACCGCTCATGATGCTGCTGGCCTCCTGCGCCGGAGCTGGAACCGGTGGGTTAGCTGCGTGGCGAAAGATCCTGGCTGTAACGTTTTCAAACATCACGGTTCAGACGATTAGCAGTCTCTCTCTCCCGGCTGGGATATTATTGGTGCTCGCCTCACTTCCCCCTCGCTGAAGAAGATCAACATGTTCGAAGCCACTTTTCCTTTGACCTTCCTGATATCTGAAAGATTTAGCTCTGTTTGCTTTGGAAGAACAACGCCCTCTTCCTGTTTTGTGCTTTGAGGCTCTCAGAATAGCGTTAATGATATACTGACAATGAAATGTATCCACGACAACTTTGATGAATTGGTTAAACTCTTAATTAGCAAGTGGATAACTGTTAACTGGTTGTGGCCAGACAACCTGTACAGCACTGGAGCTGATTGGCTGATTTGTTAATTAGTTAACTGATCATTTAATTGGCTTCTTAGGAGAGGGAATAAGTTAACTGACTGTTTAATTGGCTTCCCAGGATAGGGAACATACTAAATGTTACCGACTCAGGAAAGAAAACGTCATCTCCATCGCAAGCCTGTCAAATGACCACCAGTGATGCTGCTGGTCTCATGTGGCGGAAACTGGGCCATTAATTGTTTGTTTAATTGATTTTCTAGTAGATGATTAGCTGATTGATTCATTTGTAAGTAATTTAAATATTTCACAGCACAGTTAACGTGATCTCTGAATGTTGAAAACACAGCTGGCAATGAGGGAGATAGTAGGATTTCATTGGCTATCAAACAGCTATTAATTAGGGAAATGGTTACTTTCAGCTGATTAACTGATTTAATTCCTCGTTAATTCCACCCTCTCTCTCTCAGGCAGTGGTGGTGTGGTGGAGGCCGAGCTGGTTCTGCTCTTACACCAGCTGTGTGCTGCTCTGGTCAAGGACCCGTCTGTCCTGGAGCTTTTCTTCCACACCAGTGAAGACCAGGGAGCTGCCAACTTCCTGCTCTTCTCCCTGCTGATACCATACACACACAGGTAGGGTGTATACACACACACACACACACACACACTGAAGGTATATACACGTGCATTGTAACATATATACACGCACTAATAAGCTATAAACACATACTGTATACACATAGGTATACGCACATACACATAGTAGTAAGGTATACACACATACATACATATACTGGTAAGGTATATACCTATACTGATATACAAATACAAACGTGCACTGGTAAGACAAATAAACTAGTGAGGTATATACACTAAGGTATATACAAATATACATAAACACTAGTAAGGCATATACACATAAACAGGTCAAGTGTATACACACATACACATGTACTAGTAAGGTACATACACCAAGGTATATACATATATACATAAATACTAGTAAGACATATACACATAAACTGTTAAAATGTATACGCACATACACATGTAATAGTAAGGTATATACACAATATGCATACACATGATAAGGTATAAGATAATGTAGATACTAATAAGTATAAATACTATTAAGACATGTACACATAAACTGGTAAAGTGTGTACACACATATACATGTACCTTCTAAGGTATATACACAATATGCATACGTACTAATAAGGGCAGATATACTGGCAAAATGTACACACATACACATAAACTACCACGTATATACACATATACTTGTAAGGGATAAGTACATATACATACATTCTAATAAGATATTTTCATGCATGTACACATGCTTTCCTCAGTTAAAAGCGTTGTGGTGGACACAAACAAATACAGGCCCGGGTATAAAATGAGGGTGTATTGCATATACAAATTTCTTGCTAACTGTTATTGTCACCAAAGTCAAGTAGCCTCTGCTTTCCAGCCATAAAAATATCTAAAAAAAAAAAAATCTTTTGAAAGTGGAAAACTCACCACAAAGTCCCGTAACTCTTGAAATGATCCCCTTTGTGTTTTGAGTTTCCTGCTCATTCTGTATCTCTCTTGCCACTGGCTGGGCTTCTATATTCACTGCACTCCGGCCAGCACTGTGATGCATTCACTTGCGCTCGGGCCAGTGAAGCTCCGTTCACTGCAACTTGGATATCAAACACTTTGACAAGAAATTACCCAAACAGAAAGAGATCAGATTCATACTAAAATATGAGCAAATTTACTTAGCAAACATAGGGAAATAGAAATAAAGGCCTCTCCCTGTTAAAAGCCTGTTTTACCCGTTCTAGTTGAGGTAAATAAAGGCCTACGCCACTGTCTGAGGAAATGTGGTACATACTGAGAGAGTGTGCACATATTCATATTCACACATATTCACAGACACACACATGTATGGCATTTTCCCTCTATCTTATCTGTCTGCATTGTATTTACCATGTCTCTCTCTGTCTGTCTGTCTGTCTCTCTCTCTCTCTCTCTCTCTCTCTCTCTGTGTGCAGGCAGGGCTCGGTCGGCCAGCAGGCCCGAGAGGCTCTGCTGCTCATCATGTCTCTGTCAGCGTCCGAGCCCCGAGTCGCCCAGCACATCGCAGACAACACCTACTTCTGCCCTGTGAGTGCACACACACACACACACACACAAACACACACACACACACACACACACACACACACCATTTATTTTTATTTTTTATGTTTTTATGTAATTTTAATTCGTATGTTATTTTAATATTTATGTTATTTTAATTTTTAATTTAATTTAATTTAATTTATTTAATTTTGCTGGTTAATTTTTATTTTTATTTACTTTTTTCTGGTTGGTAATTAAAGTTCATAAGGATTCAAGGATTTTTATTTGTCATATCTAGACATGCTTTTTACATGAAAAGGTACAAAATTAAGTACTGAGTATTTTTATGTGCACACAAAGCCCATACAGAGGCTCAGCACACACACACACACACACACACACTGCTGGCTTGCGGGACATTTGCACATTTGCAGAACAAAAATGTAATACTGACCACTCACTTATGAATAACACTTACACACACAACCATTCCAATCTAAAGTGACACTTTAGATTAAATTAATTACAAGAACAAGATTTGTGTGTCATTTTTGCTTAGAGAGTTTCTGCACGACTCCGGCTCTGTTTATTTCCTGAACACTGTCCAGCAGGATGCTCACGCTCACTGGAAATCTGACAACATGGTACATTTTCACAAATTTAATAACACGAGTCAGCCTACTCACACTTACATGTCGAATTTACAGTGCATAAATTAGTATTGCAGGAAAAAAAACAAAAAAAACTAAGGCACGTTATGTTTTAGAAACGTTCACGTTCGGCCTTCGGGAGTTTACTGAAACGTGCGATATAATTTTCAGTGGCAGGATGCGGGACAAAAGCTCCTCTCTTCTCCTCCTTTCTTCTCTCTATTGTAATCTCATTATCGCCAGTTATGTAATAAACTAATGAGCTCTGACTGCCTCCTCTAATGACTGATGGAGAGAGAGGGAGAGAGAGAGAGAAAGAGAGAGGGAGAGAGAGAGAGAGAGAGAGAGGGAGGAAGACATAAACAGAGGAGTGGAGGGACTAAAACAGGGAAAAACAGAGAAAAGAGACAAATAAAAGGGAAGAGAAGAGAGAAAAGGATGAGAAGGAGAAGAGAGGCAGAGATGAAAAATAAACAGAGGAGGGGAAGAAAAAGAGAGAGAGAGTGAGAGAGAGACATTTTCAGGCAATCACCCAGAAACAGGAGACGCATCAGACATCAATTTTGTGTCTTGTAAAAAAAAAAAAAAAAAGCAATAAAATAAAATAAAATATAATAAATAAATAAATAAATAAAGCAAGCAAGAAATGGAATTTAATAAAATAGCAAAAAAATAATAAATAAAAAAATTGAATAATAAAATAAAACTTGACCTCACTCCATTACGCTACCGGAGGTCCCCCCATAAAACTAATAATATAATAAAATGATTATAAATTATAATAAATATGCACTAACAGGACAGGAAGCAGAGGATGTTTTTCTTTCACTTAAATGGACAAATGAGGCGTCTGTGGTCGGCCATGTTGGCTCCAGCGCCACCAGTTTCCACCTTTCACCTGTGTGTGAAGGGCCGTTCAAAGACACATCAGCACGTGCCGCCTCTGCTTGTCTTGGTGTGTGTGTGTGTGTGTGTGTGTGTGTGTGAGATTTAAGCCCATGTGACCAGGCTGACCTCAATCTACATGTAGAGAGCAGATTAGTAAATCAGCGTGGGATTGGCCCGCAGCGAGGGAGGGATTAGTGAACCTGCACGATTGGACGGGCACCTGATTGCTAAAAACACTGGAGCTGTTTTGACTGTTGTTGTTGTTGTTGTTGTTGTTGTTATGATGATGATGATGATGCTGTGCACAAAATCAGACTATATTCCCAACAAATTAGGACTTTAAAAATGTTTCCTTTTCTCTGCTCCCTTGTCTTTTGCTTCCTCACTGCCTTCCCTCCTTCTCTGTTTCCTCTCCTCGTCTCCTGTCCTCTTGCGTCCTCTCAGATCCTCGTTAACCAATTAAGTGAAACTCTCTCTTGTTAGTGAAGCTTTCAGTCACGTGATCACAGCGATCAAACACCTCCTCTCTGTCTCTCTGTTTTCATATTTAAAGGCACTAATCTGCACTGGAATTTCATCTCAGCAAAAGCCTTCATGTTGTGTGTGTGTGTGTTTGTGTGTGTGTGTCAAGGTTATCCTTAATGAAAACTAACAAAATAACAAAAACTCGATGTGCAACAACATATTCCTTAACTGAAATAAAAATGAAAAAGAGGCCTTACAAACATCTCTTCATCTCTGTCAGTTGATTTTTATGATGGTGTGATGTTTTGTTGAGCTTTTATTGCACAGTTGGCGGCTTTTTGTGACTTTTTTGAATCTTGCCCCGGACAAATATTACATGAAGACAGACTAAAATTAACTCAAAGACTAATAAAAAGCATTTTCAGGAAATAAAATCTAAACTCAAACCTGCTTTAAAGACAAATGCAAACTAAACTGAAACTGAAAACAAAAAGTCATAATGAAATAGAGATGAACGAATGACATATATATATATATATATATATATATACATATATATATATATGTATATATATATGACCTATAATGACCTCGTGTGTGTGTGTGTGTGTGTGTGTGTGTGTGTGTGTGTGTGTGCAGGTGCTGGCCACAGGGCTGTCTGGTCTGTACTCGTCTCTTCCTGCCCGGCTGCAGGTTTACAGTGAAGACTGGCACTTCCTGGACCAGGCCGACTGGCAGCAGGTGAATGAATGAATGAATGAGTGAATGAATGAATGAATGAATGAATGAATATGAATGAATGAATGAATGAAAGAATGAGTGAATAAAGAAATGAATATGTGAGCGGTGCTGATATTTTGCGTGTTTGGGTCTACAGGTTCCAGCGCTTGTCCACTTCCTGCACTCTCTGGACTTCTGCAGTGCCGTTACCAAGGTAACACACGCACGCACGCACGCACGCACGCACGCACGCACGCACACACGCACGCACACACACACACACACACTCCCTTGCACTATTTAATAGTAATAACACTGGTACCACTGATAATAAACTGTATTCTCTCTCTCCGTCTCTCTCTCTCTCTCTCTCTCTCTCTCTCTCTCTCTCTCTTTCTCTCAGGTGGCACATCCCTCCATCCGGTTGCAGTTGCTAGGTTACATCTACAACGGCTTCCTGGTTCCTGTTTTGGCTCCTGCGCTGCACAAGGTAGCCACACACAGCCCCACAACTTTGTCAAGAAAGTCATCCCCAGCGCTATTATATTGTATTATATTGTATTCTAAAATTTGCCTGGATGGATGCGTTACCGCAGCACGGTGTTAGGCAAGAAAAGCGGCAGGTCGACAGGCAGATTCCTCACGTGCGCTGCCAAACCTGGTCGTGCACAGCTGCCTTTATTAGAAAGCCCCGTCCAATATCACCATTTAACAGCAAAGGTGATAGGAAGGAAGCAGGAAATAGGAGATAGGAACATCCTGTTTGTGTGCCTATCACTCCTAACAAACTTTACTGCTACTTTACTCTACTTTAAGAGCCTTGGCTGGAAATACTGGTCGGAAACCATGGCAACCTGATGGAGAAACAGGCGCTTTACTTCATGCAGATGCCCCACTGGGCCTGCTGGGTGGTGAGAGAGTGAAGGGTCACTGGATCAAAAAAATTGCCAGGTGTCATTCTGTAATCAACATGTGTTGTCACCAAATATTTGTGGAAAATTTTGAAAATTTTGGACGTAACTACTGACAGAGCGACTGACATGATGTCACATGGTTGCCACCTGATGAAATGCAGAAGTGACACTCCTCTTTTTCCTCAGTTGGTGACCCCAAGTTGAGAGAAAATACAGAAAATTTGCATGTGCTACCTGTGATCACCACTAGAGGGCAGATATGAATGATAACACTTGGAGTCTGCTGCATTTAACATTATTTGAATGCATTTTAAATATTGGTTGTGTATATGTAGACCTTCTCCTCCAGTCACACACATGTTTATGTGTGTGTGTGTGTGTGTGTGTGTGTGTGTGTGTGTGTGCGTGCAGCTGACCGTGGAGGAGGTGATGACCACCACGGCGTACCTGGATCTGTTCCTGCGCTCCATCGCAGAGCCCGCCCTGCTGCAGACCTTCCTGTCCTTCATCCTGCTGCACACGCACGACAACGTGCACATCCTCGACACGCTGGTCAGCAGGGTCAACACACCCTTCCAGGTAACACACACACACACACACACACACACATGCATGAACCCACACTATTTAAAAAAGGAGTGTAAAGCATCATTTAATCCTTGGTGTGTTCTCCAGCTGGGCACGGTGTCGCTGGCTCTGTTCAGGACTCTGATTGGTCTGTTCTGCGAAGACGTTATGCTGCAGCTGGTGTTCAGGTCAGTCGGGGAGGGTGGGGTCAAAGGTCAAAGGTGTAGCTGTCAGTCACAGAAGAATATACTGAACTGCAGACACCTGTGTTTCCATGCATTCTGTGCAAATTATAAGCATTTTGGTGCATTTCCATTATCGGCTTGTAAGTCACATCAAATGTATTTTAACTGAATCACTTGTTTCTTCAATTATAGTTATAGTAAATAAGCTTCTGAAATTATAATTTTAAGCTTCAGTAATCAAAACTGCACAGTGTCCTTTGAAGGGAAGACCATTTAGAGTCAGCTGACCAAAACACATGGAATTAAGCGTGCAATTTGATGGCTGAGTCACCGATAACGTGCTTATTCCATGTTTTTTTTTTTTTTTTTTATGTCAGTTGGCTCTAGATTTTCACAACTTCAGTCACTGCCACTTTAAATCTTAAAGTGTGTTTTAATCAAACTGAACCTGTGTTCATCAAAATAAGCTATAATCAAGAATGAATTAATCAGGGTAAGTACAGCAGTACTCTCCAAATAAATTCAATTTTAAATCAATAATTATGCATCACAGCAGCATGATTTTTTGCTCATTATATGGACTCCAGTCACTTTCGGTGTTTGGACCATCTGGCTCATACTGTGATTAAATGTTGCTCCAAGGTTCCCCCCCCCGATGCCAATAAGCAGAAGTGACCAAACTACATGTACTGAACCTTCTGGCTTGCCATAGTGATGGACAGGTCTGCCTCTGTGTGTCTTCAGGTATCTGATCCCCTGCAGCCACCTGAGCAGGAGGCAGCGCTGCTCTCTGGACCAGACACACTGCCTGTCCTCCTGCGCCGCCTCCTTCCTGCTCCTCACCCCGTCCTGGTGCCCGCTGCACCTCCCACACACACACACTGAGCACATCCACTGGCCCCAAGGAGCAGGTCAGTGGGAAACACACACACCTTCATTTTCTCAGATCTGTTTCAGTGTTACTTATATTCTCTCTCTCTCTCTCTCTCTCTCTCTCTCTCTCTCTCTCTCTCTCTCTCTCTCTCTCTCTCTCTCTCACTCTCTCTCTCTCTCTCTCTCTCTCTCTCTCTCTCAGATCCCTCGGTATCGGACAGTGTGGCTTTCTGTCGCGGTTCAGACTTTCTGATGGACGTGAACTACCTTCACTACCTCTGGGACGCCCGGCTGGCGATCTCCACCGCCCGCAGGTCTGTCCGATTCCATTTCCTGTAGATTTCTTGTTTTGAATTTTTTTTGACTGAAACTCCCAATAACATATATTTTGCATCAATAAACAGTACCTTTAAAGGAATGGCAAACCCACTTATTTATTAGTTCTATCGTCATCCACCAAGATGTGAGAATTCCTGAACATCTAGCCTTTGTAGGGTAATGATATTGTCTGGACACTGAAGACAAACCAGCTCTCCAGCAAAGAGGAAACATCCTGTTGGAACTGAAACTAGCAGTGCAACAACATGTTCGCTAATGTTGTCCTAACAAATGTTGCTGTAGAGCTCACCTAGTGCAATAAGAAATAAAGGCAGGTCTGGAATCGACACAGGTCCCAAATACAAGCTTGTTGCTTTTGATGAAGGTAATATCAGTGTAGTAATTCAACCATAGATTATTCATTAAATCTTACATCAATCATTCTGACTGGTTCTGTGCTCCTGCAGGGCCTGTCGGCTTTGGTCAGCTCCGTACAACGGGATCGACCCGCCGCCTGGCGAATGCCGACCAGAGACACCAGGATGCGATAGAGAGGAAGAGGACGAGATGGCCGACGATATCGAACAACAAGACAAGAGCAACTCCGTCTGCTCCGTCTGTCCCACCTCCACCCTCTCCTCCACCTCCTCCATCTCAGATACCGTCTCCACAGGCAACCAGGCCGGACGAGCTGGCTCGGTTCTGGAACTGGAGTGGGACGATATGTTCTTGGATGATGACGCTGCTTCGTCAACAGCTACAACGGCTGTTCTGACGAATGGCGGAGTTTGTGTGGACGTATCCGTAGGGGCTGACAGACGCCTGAACGCCGCTCTGCCAGTACCTCCCCTTCTTCCTCCTCAACACATACAGGAAATGCGACGCAATGCAACCATGTTGGTGCACGGCTTGTACGTGGAGGAAACTGAATTTCAGGATGATGTTCTGGTGTATGATCTGGTCGCCCAGAAAGACGCCAAGGTAGCCATGTTGGACCGGATGGCCGCCAGCTGTCGGACTGACGGTAACATCCTGAACGGACAGCGGACATCAGCTCTGGCAACAATAGCGATGACTGGTAAGACGGTGATGGACACCATAAATAGTATCATGTCGTTGAGGAGGAGGAGTGAGGACGGAGCAAAGGAGGGCAGGAGGAGCAGCGAGGATCATGGGAAGGATGTGAGGAGTAGAAAGAAAGGAGCCGATGTGGACAACAATCTGACAGAAGTGCAAGGAGAGCAGAATGGAAAACAATCGCTCGCCAATGGTTTTAGCGATAAGAAGGACATCATCAGCGAATGTGATTACAGCGAGGAGGAGGAGGAGGAAAAAACGAACTGTGAACTGACTTCAGATGACAAGCCATGCACGCAAAACTGCAACCTGAATGTCTTAAATGCTAACAACCACCACACGCACACACAACACCATAACACACACCGTCACGATTTACCAAATGGTCACGCTGAATTTGAGTCACATGAACCGTCTGTAACCGATAACTTCCTGCCTGTTACTGAGGCGACTAACGGCGATGACTTCCTGTCCCAGTACCGGGAGCTCATGCTGTCTTTAGGAGTGGAGCCGGACGGCGAAGAAATCACCGACATCGGCTCGTTCCGGAGGCGCATCCGAGCACTGAGGGAGAGACAGGAGGAGGAGGGGCTTGGAGACAAAGTGTACTTCAACTGGCTGTGGGATGACGGTGAGGATGACGGAGAGGAGGTGGTGCTGGAAGAGGAGGAGGAGGAGGAAGGAGAGACGGGGAGAAGCAGCAGGAGGAAAAGCAGCAGGAAGCGTGAATTCCCGTTCACAGGTTTGTTTTAAGTAAAATTTAAAACACCATAAAATGTCAACTAGCCAACTAGTCAAATACTGAAGAACAAACCGAAAAAGACGCTAAAAACAAAGGAGGAGGAAGTTTTGAGGAAAAAAAATCAGTTTCTTTTGTGTAGTTTACACAGAAGCTAGGTGTTTATTTCATTTGCTAATCATTTCAGCTTTCACGTTTCATTTCAGGACAAATTTTTGTTTTAACAGATTTAGGTTCTGATGTGTGCCATGATCGTGGATCATAGTTAACGGTACTGGGGAGGCTTAACACTCAAAAACTGACTTGACATGTTTTATCCGAACAAAACGTAATTGTTCTTAAGGTCTGTTTTATACTGCTGTCCCTATGTTCTATCTATCTATGAAAATGAAATGCAAATGAAAAATTTCAAGTCAAACATAATCTATTATTTAATCTTCATAGAAAGGTTTTGTGCATACTAGAAGAACAAAAAATGCCTGTTGTAAATGTAAATGTAATTATCAAACACAAACTAAAGAATAAATAGCATAAAGAATAAAAAAAACTGGTGGCTGTTAAAATTTGGGCTTCGATTAGACACTAAAGAGTTCATTTGCGGCTACTAACCCAACTAACACACAAACACCCCAGGGAAGGTGCGTAAATGCTATTTCCGATTTCAAAAGGTGGCTTTATGTGAATTTTAGCCCTGGTTTGGGGTGAACCACTGCTCTCCTAAATGACCCGAATCCTCGGTGCCACTTTATTGCTCTGGCCTTAATCTGATTCCAGCGATTTGACCAACCACAGGGGGATTGTACCGTGTAAGTGTGTCTGCCCCGGTGCTCCTAATCTACCACACAATGCAAAGCACCTCATGCTTCCTCTTTTGGTGACCTGATCATTCTCACACACTGAAGGTTTGGCCCGATGGTGGCGCCACAGGGAAGGTCACAGGATCACCGGAGTCAGCAGGGGTCTTCTTCGAGCTCATCTATGAAAGTGAAAATTTCAGTAAAAGGTCTTGTTGCGTCAAAGTCCACAAGACGAATCCAGAGCGTCCCTGACCTGCATGATTAGCTGGCTGGATTAGCAGGCTGGACTGAGCTGAGTTAGTAAGCTTCCTGAAGCAGAATGGAGCTTTATGAAAAAAAAAAAAACAAAAAACAAAAAACAAACACAGCAAAAACACCACAAAAAAACAGTTAAAAAAATAATAATCTGAACAAGTGCAGAATCTCTCGACTCTTTTCCTTATGTGAGAAGTCCCTACCTTTTTCAATTTGACGATTTCGCTTCTCAACTCTAGTGCTTTGAAATTATTATTTACATTAAAAAAAATGCAGCCTGAAAAATATTAACTCTGTTTAAAGGTGCAAAATTGCTGTGGCCTGATGTAAGGGTACGAATAGAGCAGCTAGATTTATTCTTCGTGATGAACATAAAAAATGAGATGAAATTAAAACTCTGTCTTCAGTTATTCATGCACAATGTTATCTGGAATAACACTGCGCAATTCTTTTATGATAAAATAATATTTACTGGTTTTTGTCATGGGAATAAAACTCATCAAGTCAAGTCATCAAGAACTGTTTATCAGTTTTAGACAGAAAAAAGTAGATTTTCTTTTAAAAAGTTACTAAAAAAAACCTGATGAATTTCTTATAGATATTACTGTATTTTCCTGTTTCAGAAATTTTTATTTAATTTTTCAGTTTTTTTGTTTTTGTTTTTGTTTTTTGTTGTTGTATAATTGACAGTTTCATTTTTTTCTTATTCATTGTAGGTTACTATTTTTGTCTCGTATGTAGGGGTTATTTTACTAATTTAGTGATCTTTACATTTCGTGTGTTTTTGTTTTTTTGTGTTACTGATGAAGTGAAATTTTAAGTATCACTTGTTTTTATTGTTGCTGTTGTTGTGTCGGACCCCAGGAAGATTAGTGACCACTTTTGTGAAACTAATGGCGATCCAAATAGAAAATAAAGAAAGAAAATCAAGAATATGGAATAAGCGATGACACCTCTGAATCATCTGACAAAAAATAAGATTGTATTTTGATTGTTCAATCGTCATGGCCCGACTTATTGATAATTAATGTACTTATTTGATGTTTTTTGTCATTTGAGTCTAAACTTTGCCACTTAAACTGACCTTTGGCAAATTTGGCGTAATGCCCCTTTGAAGCAGCTGCACTTGCTTTGCGTTTCTTGTGTCGTTTTGCTCTTTTATAAGTTTTAATTCTGGTTTTCCGTTTGTAAACTCACCAAACGCCGACTCACACTAATCTGTGGTTTCCCATGATGCCGCAGGGCCCTTCATCAGTGTGCTGCTGTCCCGCCTGGAAAACCTTCTGGAAAACTCCATCGCGGTCAACCTGCTGGTGACCGGCATCCTGGCCCAGCTGGCGTCGTACCCGCAACCTCTGCTCAAGTTGTTCCTGCTCAACACGCACACGCACTACCAGCCCACCGTGCGCACCCTGTACCAGGTCACACACACACACACACACACACACACAGACAGTAATATTGACATATATTTCATATACGTCTGCTTTGATTTCCAATGTTTAAGGCAACTAAATGATATGATGTGTGTATTTGTGTTTGTGTGTGTGTGTGTTTGTGCGTGTGTGTGCGTGTGTGCAGGTGTTGGTCTCGGTGCGTGCCCAGATCGAACGCTACGTCTCGGCCAGACCAGACTATCCCGCCCTGCTTACTGAGGCCTGGAGGTTCCTATTGGCTAAAGACCAAGACAGCAAGATCAGAGGTTAGAGCACGTGCGCGTGCGTGCGCGCGCACACACACACACACACACACACACACACACACACACACACACACACACTCATACCTATTTATACTAAGCATTAGTTCTTTTTTATTTTAAAACTCTTCTCTCAATGTCTGTGCCCCTATTCCTAAGTACTCAAAAAGTATATTTTACATGTATTTGTATTTTAAACTGAACTGTGAACTGTAAATAAATCTATAGTTCTTGTTTATTTATTTACCAAAGTGGAAACTTTCATTATTCCTTGTATTTTGTCTTTTTGTAAAGTGATTTTCCCTCTTATAGAAGCACTGTATATTTTTTTAGTATTAATAATTCTAGATGCAGTTGTAGTAGCAGTAGTAGTAGCTGTTGCAGTGATAGTACTTTTACTAGGCTTAGTAGTAGTCGTAACAGTAACAGTACTAGTAGTAGCAGCAGTAGTACTAGCAGTAACGGTAGTAGTAGTAGTATCAGTAGTAGTAACAGTAACAGTAACAGGAGTAGTAGTATCACAGGTAGTAACAGTAACAGGAGTTGTAGTAGAAGTAGTAGTAACAGTATCAGTAGTAGCAGTAGAAACAGTAGCAGTAGTAGTAGCAGTAAGAGTAGTAGTAGTAGCATAGTAGTAACAGTAGTAGCAGTAGTGGTAACAGTAGTAGTACTAATAGTAGTAACAGTAACAGTAGTAGTAGTAGTAGTAGTAATAACAGTAGTAGGAACAGCAGTAGTAGTAGTAGCAGTAAGAGTTGTAGTAGTAACAGTACTAGTAACAGTAACAGTAACAGGAGTAGTACTAGCTTTTAGTAGTAATACCTGCAGTAGTAATCCCATTTTCTTTGTCCTCATGTTTCCCAGAGTGCCTCCAGTCTCAGGATGATGACATCACAGTGGGCGGTCCTCTTCCTAACGGCTCCCTGTCTCCGCCCCCTCTGGGAGCCACCCCCCCTTGTCCGCCCATCCCCCCCCAGGCCCGGAGCCGCGTCTTTGCCATCGTCCTGTACGCCGAGTTCCTCAAAGAGCTGGCTGCCATCGCCCAGGAGCACAGCATCGCCCCGGACGGCGCCGCCGAGGAGTAGGAAGGAGGGCTGCCAGGTTGAGTCCTTGCCGCAACTTCTGCCGACGTGCCCTGCAGCAAAGCTCTGACCACGTCTAACACACTGCACTGGGGCGACTGAGCAGCTCCAGTAAGACTGAGCGCTCTGAAATCCCTACAAATATGAGCGAAAAACATGAAAACGTTTAAAGTAATTTAATTTAAAGTGTCTGGAGTTAAATATCTGTTTTATTACGGCGGCATGTTAGGGCCAAAATACAGAGCCGAGGAGGGGGGGGGGGGGGTAATATCCTAGGAAAAAACTCTGAATTACTGAGACTTAAGTCATAAATTCACGTGAAAAAATCTTGGCTATTCCCTGAGATTAAAGTGGTACATTTACGAGAAAAAACTCACAAATTAATTAGGAAAAAAATAGAAAATACTGTGGTAATAAAGTCACAAATTTACAAGAAAAAAAACCCTGAAAAAACATAGCTTTTCTTTTACTTTTTTATGATAATATTGTGATTCTGGGCTAAAATGCTAAGTACTTTATTGTTAAGAAATCCAATTGTTATTTATTTGGGACAATTTGTATTTTAAACATTTTGTAACAAGTTTTTTTTTTTTTTTTTTGTAAATTTGTGATTTTATAATCTCAGAATTTTTGTTTTTTTTCCTCATAAATTTGTGATTTATTCTGAGAAAAAAACTCAGATATTGTCTGATATTAAAATGGCAAATTTATGAGAAAAAAATGTTTTTCTTTTAGTTTTTTTAATGAAAATATTGTGATTCAGGACTAAAATTGTGAGTATTTCCTTGTTACAAAATGCAATTGCTGTTATTTTTTTTCTAACAATTTGTGTTTTAAACATTTTGTAACAAGTTTTTTACTCGAGTTTTCTCTCATGAATTTGTTTTTGTTTTTGTTTTTTGTAAATTTGCTACTTAAATCTCAGACAATCTCTGTTTTTTTCTTGTGAATTTACTATTTTTTTCTTGAATATTTTTTTTCTCGAAATTTACCCTACGCCCCAGCTCCTTTTTTTTTTTTTCTCTCTGTACAATGGCACTAATATGCCGTTGTAGTTTTTTATGCATTTGTATATTCAGTAAATATAATCCTGGCAGTACTTGAATACACTGGAAATGTGGAAGATATTTACGGGGGGAATTCCCATTGGTCCAAAGGCGCGTTATTCCAAAATTATTCCCAACTGTCCGAAAACGGTCCCATTGAACTGAAAGCCAGTTAGTCTGATGGTGTGTTATTCTGTAAACAAAGGGCAATTAAGGGCAAAATCCCTGTCATGTTCTGTGCCATAGACACTCCAGAGTGTTTATTTTTGGTGCAGTGTGTCTTTGTTTTAGGGATAAGGGGCCATCGGATTTGCTGGCTTTCAGTCTAATGGGACGTTTTTCGGAATATTGTGGTTTTTGGAATAACGTGTCGTCGACTGGCACGGCAGCATTTACAGCCTCTGTCTGTACAAATGATTTGAACGAGATTATTTTGAATCACTTCCTCGGCTTTGTGTCTGTTTGCGGGCATCGGTACGAATAATTTCCTCTACCCTCCTCTCCTCTGAGACAGTTTGTAGTGTTTGTTTCATACCACCTTAACCAGCAGCCATTTTGAACTTGGGTCCCTCTCAGGGTGAGCAAATTACGATTAAAGTGCCCTATAAAGAAAACTAGCATCACTCTGTCATATAATTTAAGGGCTTCACAGAGCAAATCAGGTGGACTTGACTGCCTCTGTGACCTTAAAATGTTAATTTAGTCTCTGTATTCTCTAGTTTAATTTATTTTTCATACATTTTTCAGTGGCAGATTTGTAAAATGATTTTTTTTTTTTTTTTTTTTTTTTTTTTTTTTTTACCTCATTCCCAGCGTTTCTGTGATGCATCTCCATGCAGAGCAGAACAGTAGATTGGGCTTTGGACGTGTGATATGAGTTTAAAACAGCTGCTGTGGGAATATTTGTAAAAGTTTTGTTACCTGAAATCGTCAGTCAATATTCAAAAACATAAGAGATTCTGTATCTTTAAAAATATTTTGTATTATTTTGTAAGGCAAGGTCTAAAGATGACTTTTCTAGTAACCCAAAATGTGCTTTATATATACAGATATATACCAGCAGTCATTATATAAGAGTATGTGTTTCTATTTTAACCCCAAATGGTGGATAATTTCTTTTTCAGGTTGGAAAGACACTTATCTTGTTGGTGAAGTGAAGACACCACATTCCCTTCTTCTGTTCAAATTTTCGGTGTTTTTCACATTTTTCAGCTGAAGAGACTTGACCCAAAATTACATATTCAGCATTTGAGGAAAAAAAGAAATTACAAAATGTTCAGACACACAACACTGACCCAGAAGATGGCGCTTTGGAAATGACAGCAGGGACTTTCAGCGTGAATTTGGGTAAATGAATGAGACTTTTCCACACTGGACCCTCTTGATAGCCAATTACACATAAATTAATGGACTTCTCAGAACTTTTTTCCTTTGTAAAGTCAGTCTTTGCTCTGCCATCCTTTATTTAATTTGCCATCCTGTCTGTTGTGGTATTGTGACTGTACAGATTGTAGAGGCTCCGCCCCTGGAAGTGGTTTAACAGTTTCATTTTAGAGTGGAAACTAGTATAAAGGGGTCACAAGGACTAAAGCATCAAGTATTTTCTGATGTGTTGACCATTATTAGACAGTGATACCCGGCGTTTCCTCCACATGTAAGTGCAGATGTTAAAGTGAACAGGTTTTAGGTGCTAAATCAACATTTCTCTTGTTGGTGAATGTCAACCCAAATCTGTGCAATCAGCCACTCCTTCCTCAGCGCTTCATTTTGCACGGCACACGACTGGAAAAATTAAAGGTGAAAACTGAAGAGAGGTGCGTTTTGACTCAACTGACTGCAATTTGGTATAATGTCCCTTTAATTCTTATCACTATTACTTACACTTAATGGACAAAAGCACTGGGTCACACCTCTTAATCAGTGAATTCAGGTGTTTGATTCAGTGCTGTTGCCACAGGTGTGTAACCTCCAGCAGCAGCCATGCAGTCTGCCTTTACCAACATCAGTGACAGAGCGTCTGGTTCTAAAGAGCTCACTGAGTTCCAGGTGCTGCTGGAATAGTGATGGAACAGGAAGCCACCGCTGCAACAAGTCAGCTGCTCAACTTTCTTCCCTCCTAGATATTCCACCATCAGCTGGAAGTGGGATTATTGCAAAGTGGAAGCGTTTAGGAACCACAGCGACTCGGCCACCAGGGGGCAGCACGTATATCCCTTATATTTTTACAGTTTTACATTATCTGTCAGTCGGGTGGATTTTTAGACCAACAGTTCCTGGAAATGCTCAGAATATTTGGGGATTTTGATGCTGAAAATAATTTTGAAAAATAAAATGTTTGTGGCCAAATTAGTTCATGAAGCCATGGAAGAGGCGGAGTCTCTGAATTCAAATGTGTTTGATGGTGTGTTTCATCTCTCTGTTGTACTGTACCTGTACAAACACACACACACACACACACACACACACACACACACAAGCTGTGAACAAGCCTTACTTCAGAAGACTCAAAGATTCTAGTGCAATGTACGAACATTACACACAAATCCTGTCTAATTTCTGTTCTTGTGCAAACATCACGTTGATGTTTTTGTCGTGTTGACTTGTGTTCATGTGCATTTCTCTGTTCTGATCCTTGTAAGAATGTGATCTTTGCTGACCTGTCTCATGTAGTGTGTGTGTGTGTGTGTGTCCAGCTGCTCCTGACCCCGCTGTGTGTGTCAGTGCTGCCCCCTGCTGGAGAACCAGGCCTCTCACCGTTTCCCTTCCTCTCCTGCTGGAATAAGTTATTGCCAAAATGACATGAAAAATATTAAATTAATTTTGACAATCAATCTGACAGACTGCGTCCTGTGTCTCAGTATGTTACAAAGTCTGACCTTATAGTTTCTAGATTCCTTCTTTCTTTTACAAACAGAAAAATAAGATGGTGTCTTTTTTTTTTTTATTAAACAAGACAAGAATAATTCATATTTTCGCAGAGATTAAGGTTCAGAAAATGTACAAGTATATAGTGTAGTATATACTTGTATATACTGTAGTATATAGCCTACTTGTAGAAGTGCAGTTATGCCACAGTTTGCACCATGTTTCATTTTATTATTGGATGCCTTTTCCTCTTAATTTAAATTGTGTTAATTAATTATCAATTGACAAACTGGTCTCTAGATTTCATTCTGATTTTGGATATTTGACCCATTTATCCGGTTTTTATCCGGTCCAGCTATACAGTCTAATTTGTCACGTTTAAAAACTGGATAAAAAAAAAAAAAAAAAAAAAAAAAAAAGCTTTGAAAGGAACTATTTGATGGCTGGCATAATGTTTTAAGAGGCTACAAAGACACTGACATTAAATATGACTTTGTAGCTGAGTTTTCACACTTCACAACTCCAGCACACTTTTTTCATTTTTTTTTTTTTTTTTCCACAGTGTGTCTCCAAAATGAGTTTTGTAACAGATTGGTATCAGTTCCCTTGGTGCATTAGTTTGTTCTCTATGTTGCATGGTGAAAAGGGAAGTAACTGTCTGACCTCGCATTGATGAGGACAGCAGATTCATGTGTGTGAAACTTGTACCGCAAAATGCTGAAACTAAATTTAGAGTTGTTGTTCTCATGACAGGAAGAGATTTTATTTTAGAAACAAATGATGCTTTTTCTATGCTGCTGTTGTCTCAACAGTCTCAAACGGACTTTTCTGTTGAGATTCCCAATTTGAACCACACAGAAATAAGAATAGCCTACATCTGAGGTGAGAAGATTTGTAAATAGTTGAACTTATTCTTACAGACTACCAAAATAAAATGTGTTTTCCTGTGGATTTTGCCTATAAAAGGTAAAAACAGGGGGTGGAGACTTTTGTTTGGGGATACCACCAGGGCCGAAAATCCCATTTCATTATTTGGGGAGGGACACGACATTAAACAGCAAAATTTCAGAGAGTAATTCCTGGAGGGGACATACAAAAATTTCTGAGTGTTGAGTGGGGCGCAGCAGAGAACACAGGAAGAGCAGAAGAGGGAGTGCGCACGTGCAGCTGGAGGGAGAGACCATCTACATGGCAGAGACTCTCCAGAAGATGCTCTCATACAACTCTCTGCTGCCTTGGTTGAAGGTAAGTGCACAACACAGCGGCCGGGCTCTCAAAAACAAACCAACAAACAAAATAATTAAAAAAAAAAAAAAAAAAAAAAAAAGACTTAAAAAATGACAAAAAATGACTGCTTCGAAAATGTGCTGAAAGTTATTCCTTGCTCAGATTTCTCTCTCTTTCATGCAAACATGCTTGCATGGTAAGACTGCAGTCAGGGCTTTCCACAAGCGCCGGCTGCCACTCATATAGCCTATTAGCCTACCCAATGAAGTCCAGCAGGCTACTTTAATTGCTATTTACATATATGTATATAACCGAAGTTGTGATTCGCTCTGCTTGTACTGATAATAACCACAAATTACTCTAATCTCCGCCGACTTAATCCACACAGGCTGCACAAAAGCTAAGGCTTGAATCTCCAGGGCTGAAAGTGAGTCCCACTCCGGCCCTGTCATGACGGCATACCTCAGTTGTCGCTCCGCGATTCTGGGTTGTGAATAAAAATAAGAATAATATAGTTATGATAGCTACTACTACTACTACTACTACTACTACTACTACTACTACTACTAATGATTAGGAGCAAGTAATAATAATGATAATGGACAACGAACCGTAATAATAATAATATTATTATTACGGTTCGTCGTCCATAATATTATTATTATTATTATTATTACGGTTCGTCGTCCATCAGCCAACCGATTAATTGGCCAGCCTCTGTCCTCTGCTTCCACAGGGAGGAGATGATCAGCTTCCTGCTGCTTGTTGTCCTGACAGCCTCTGTCTGTGGTGAGTTCACACCTTCAGTTTATTGGACACCATCAAAATACATTTTCAGCCAAACTAAAACATACAACACACATATTCTGACTGCACTGCCCTGATATATAGCTTATTGGTTATACAGCTATCAGCAGATTTACAAAAGCAAGAGAATGCAAGAGATTTAGACCATCATGGGACACTACAACTCTCCAAAAAGTTCACCTTCAACTTGATTTAAAGCCCAGTGTCAAAGGGCTTCACACGCCCACAAGTTTCCATGAAAAAAGTTGACATAGGCAGAGTATTGAAGATCAGATGATGGTCGTGCACAGGAATCATTTCAGTCTGTCTGTGTCTCTTTACCTCTCAGCAGGACTATTACAAGTGAATGTGAGCCAGGCTGTCTATCAGGCAGAGGAGAACAGTAACATCACCATGGAGTGGACCTTCACTCCCATCAGGCCCCTCACTGACCTCAGAATCTATTTCTCATTCTGGGTATCTGAATATGGGCCCTTTAAGTGGGTATATTATTTGCTGAGCGGTGTTGATTACTCAGAAGGTCAAGATGAGCAGTTCACAGGACGAGTTCAATTGGACAAAGACGAGATGAGAAAAGGAAGCATCAGACTTCATCTGTCCAGCCTGAGGACCAACGACTCAGGCATCTATGAGTGTCAAGTGTCCACCAGTGATGGAGTTAGCATCGCCAAATCTTCACTCAACATCACTGGTAAGTAGAACTCAGTGTAACTCTCTTCACCTGGTTTATTTTAGCTGTTTGTTTAGTTTTACTTGTTTACATGTAAAACAATATCACTGTATCTCTCATATAGGATTTCTCTGTTGGGGAAGGTCAGCTTCATTTTTCATATTTGTCTTTCTTTGTTGTAATACTGCTGTGGACAATTTACAAAACCTCAATATACAGGTTATCTCTCTGTTTTGAGTGCTTAAAATCTTGATTGAATCTTAAGGTCATTGATGTCAACACAATGAAGCTCCTGGCAATGCATGGAGGATTTCACCCCAAGTGCAGCACCTTGAGGCTGCACACTAAGAGGAAAGAGGAAGGCTGAGGACTCAAAGCCACCATCCAGGAAGAAACAACAATGATCCAGGAATACATCAAGAAGATGGCCACCAGTGATGACCTACTAAGAGGCTCTGATCATGGCAGCACAAGAACAGGCCCTCAGTTCCAGATCCACAGAGGCCGGGCTCTACCAGACCAGGCAAGGGCCCCGCTACAGGCTATGCAGAGGGGCCCCCGAGACAGTATAGCACATCACAGCAGGGGGAGCCATGCTGGCAGTTGCAGCAGACATGGAGCACCATAACCATAAGTAGCTGGCAGAGTGAACAGGAACATCTGCACTGAAATGGGACTGGAAGTCCCAACGTCAACATGAAGACTCCTCCAAAGGTGGCTGAGAAAGACAGAGCCAAGATCCTGTGGGACTTCCAGATCCAGACGGATCAGCCATATATACTGTATCTATCTATCTGTCTATCTATCTATCTATCTATATCTAGATCTAGATATAGATCTAGATCTAGATATAGATATATACCGTATTTCACCAATTAATCGCCCGGGCGTTTAATATGCAAAATTGACTTGGACCCTGGGCGTTTAAAAGAACCAGGCGGCTATTCGCTGCAGGCCTTTATTTATTTTTGCACAGACCTGCACCAGGACATTACTGTGATGACAGTTACTGTCCAACATATTTACAGTCGGTCGATTTCAGATTACGGTACACCGTCTTTTTCTAACGTTAGCTAGCGCTCTTATTTTGACAGAAAACGGAAGCGTCGCACAGTTATTGTGCGGCTAACTGTTTACTTCTGCAAAAATAAGGTGAATAGCCTTATTTTGGGTTACCTCATTATGATGCAAGAACCAGGCGGCTATTTGCGGCCAGGCGATTAATTGGTGAAATACGATATATATATATATATATATATATATATATATATGTATGTTGTGAACACATCACCCCTGTGCTGTCACTCCACTGGCTGGGTACCTTTTGGTTATTATATATATACATACATATACATATATACACATATATATACATATACATATATATACATACATATATATATATATATATATATATATATATATATACTTTTTTTTTTTTTTTTTTTTTTTTTTAGGGGTGTCACGATTCTCCGAATCCTCGATTCGATTTGATTTTCGATTTTTTCTTCTTCTTATAGCACAGACGCCTATGCCATTTTTAGACTAGTCTAGTCTACGATCATTGGTTTTATTCATTAAATTTTGTAAATCTTATTTCAAAAGATCGGCTACATAGTCTCATAAGTGATGCAATTTTCATTATTCTTGTGTAATGTATCACATTATAGACACTAATGGTCAAATTTAAATAATTTATTTACAATATAAAAGTAACAATCTTGCTCTCAGTCAAGTGGAAAAAACAAAAACAAATATAATAATAATAATAATAATAATGATAATAACAATAATGAGAAGTCACAGAGGATGCCTGCCATCGAGTGACTCTTTTTGATACAGAGGTGTGCAATGATGCCTGCGAATGTGTCCTGCCATGTTGGTTGTGTTTCCCGTGGCCGGGTATGGTACACGCACATAGCAGAGCTTACACACAGTGGTCTTCTTGTCGACAATGCGAACGTTGCCGACAGAACTCACCGGGAACACGAAATACTTCCACACTGATTTGAGAGATGCAGGGGATCGTCGATCCTCTCTTTGATTTCGATGCTCGAGACCATGACGTAATTTCGATCAATTTCGATTAAAAATCAAAATCATGACACCCCTAATATATGTATATATTGTGATGACCCCTCCCCCCTGGATTCTGTGTGTTTGTCTTTGTTCATCTTTGTAGTAGGCCTGCAGTTGGGAGTTGCAGAGGTGGGCCAGGTGAATTGCAGTAATTGCTGATCACTGCCATAAAAAAGGGCTGACTGCAGCAATTCGCTCTCTCTCCCTACAGACAATATGGTGGCGGGATATTTTTGTTCGATGATTTTGGATTGCCATCTTGATTAGTTTTGGTTTACACTGTCAAATTAAATTCATTTCATTTAAGCCTGTAAGAATCTGTGTGGTCTCCCCTATTTTTTGTCTGAACACTGAGCCGGTTCATGACAAAGTGGGGGCTCGTCATTCTTAGATTTAAGTCATTTTGGCTTGAGTACTTTGGATGGTGAAAATATTCACCTATGTAATTGTTGTGGGAGATTCACACAGATTGTGGTTGTCTGGGGAGAGAGCTTGTTTGTCCCTGGTACAAAGTGTTTGTTGGTTCTATTGAAATGGCTTGGTTTTTGGATTTCTTTTCCCCTGTTAGGCTCTAGACAGCGGGTTCTGGTTAGGGAATCCGTTGTTCTCAATTGTAGTGTGGTGGTGAACGTGGGTAGAGCATTCTGCTCGGGAACACCTTCAGTGGCTTCTGGGTGGTCGCTGGTTTAACCAGTTGCTTTCCCACCCCACTGAGTTTGAGTGTATAAGTACCCCCCACAATTAACTGCTCGAAGACTAGGGTTGAGTTAGTTAGTATTTGGTCAGATAGGTTGGGGGACTGAATTCCAGTGTTATTTTTTTTGTGTGTGTGTATGAACCAGCATTGGTGAGTATTGTCTACTGGTCAGTAAGTGTTTCTGAAAATGGCTTCTTTGGTGGAGGATTTCATTCAAGCACTTTCCATGGAATTGTTGGATGTGTGTAAACCTTATGTGTGTGTGTTTGTGTGTATATATGGTGATATATGTGTGTATGTGTGTATGTGTGTATGTATGTGTGTATGTATGTCAAAACTATGAAAGATATGAAACTTTGTAGACAACAAAATAGTGTTAAACAAACCAGAGTATATTTTAATGATAAAAATGAAGAAAAAACATTGAATGAGGAGGTGTGTCCAAAATATTTTGTAAGTATAGTTTCTGTCATGTTTTCTCCATACAGCTGTGACACGCCCACCAGAGGAGCCAAAGCCCACAGAAGGTGACTGGATTGTTCTCATCGGATTAGGGGCAGCAGCTCTAGCAGTTCTTGTTCCTGTAGTAACTTTAGCTCTTTGTCTTGGAAAAAAACGAAGTATGTATTTTTTTTTAACTTATTTTTTTTTTTGTAATAATGTTTGTGTTTGAGCCAATGCCAGTGTGCCATGTCTATTTTTATCATTGCTTCTTAACATGTTGCTTGTCATTACAGGTCCAGACCAACAGAAAACTGACACCACTGAGCTGTCTTTCCCGGAGAGTGGCGAAGAAACTACCTCTGATCTCCAGTCTGCTGGGACCTGTACGCCTTCTCACACCTTAATTCCTTAGCCCTGTGCTCCAGTAAGCCCAGGGGTTAAGGTCAGCCTTCAGTCACACCTGTACTTTATTAACCCAGGCCTAACACTTCAGGCTCAGGCTCAAAGCTCAGGGTTAATGTCTTCTGAACGCTTGTAGCACAGTTTTGATTGAGCAATAAACTCTGCTGGTTTGTTATAACATCAATTCACACTGCACACCTTAACCCTGACTTTTGAGGGACAACCCCCCGCTCTGGAGTGGGGGTTAGGGTTAGGGTTAGGCATGGGCTAAAAAACAGCACCCGAGAAGTTGTGAAGGATTATAACACGTCAAAGACTTAATAATATAGGTTGGTCCTAACCCTTTAAAGGCCACATGGCATGAAAAATGTTTTGCGTGATAGGTAAGGTCTTGGGGCCACATAAATACTGTCCCATGCTTTAAACCTGTGATAAATGGACAAGTGTACACAGCCCATTTTTTGAAACTGTCCCTATAAAATGAGCGGGTTGCACTTCTGTTAATTGATGATGTCATGAGGACGGTGACTCCACCCACAGCCCGCTCACAAGCTAGTGAAATTTGCCAGTACCCCTCTGCTCCCAGGGCAACAACATATTTACAGCATATTTAACAAACATAACCTAGCATTCTGAAACATCCTGTAATAAATGGAATTGAGGTGGTTCGGGATAGGGTTAGGACCAACAAAGGACCAACTCCATATTGATGCCTCTGGATTTAGAATGGGAGGTCAGAGAAGCTCCTGGAAGTGGACCAATACTTTTGTACATATAGTGAATTTTACTAAACTAATTTCACTGTTCACTTTTAGGTTTTAGGTTTTTTTCTCTTCTGTTTTTACAATTTTACATTATCTGTCAGTCGGGTGGATTTTTAAGCCAACAGTTCCTGGAAATGCTCGGAATGTTTGGAGATTTTGATGCTGAAAATAATTTTAAAAAATAAAATGTTTGTGACCAAATTAGTTTATGAAGCCATGGAAGAGGCGGAGTCTCTGAATTCAAATGTGTTTGATGGTGTGTTTCATCTCTCTGTTGTACTGTACCTGTACACACACACACACACACACACACACACACACACACACACACAAGCTGTGAACAAGCCTTACTTCAGAAGAGTCAAAGGTTCCAGTGCAATGTACCGACATTACACACAAATCCTGTCTATTTTCTGTTCCTGTGCAAACATCACGTTGATGTTTTTGTCGTGTTGACTCGTGTTCATGTGCATTTCTCTCTTCTGATCCTTGTAAGAATGTGATCTTTGCTGACCTGTCTCATGTAGTGTGTGTGTGTGTGTGTTTAGCTGCTCCTGACCCTGCTGTGTGTGTCAGTGCTGCCCCCTGCTGGAGAACCAGGCCTCTTTCTCCTCCTCTCCTGCTGGAATAAGTTATTGCCAAAATGACATGAAAAATATTAAATTAATTTTGACAATCAATCTGACAGACTGCCTCCTGTGTCTCAGTATGTTACAAAGTCTGACTTTATAGTTTCTAGATTCCCTTTCATTCTTTCTTTCTTTTACAAGAGAAAAATAAGATGGTATCTATTTCAAGTATATACTGTACACTCTATTAAATGCTGTTAAGTGCAGTTATGCCACAGTTTGTACCATGTTTCATTTTATTTTTGGATGCCTTTTCCTCTTAATTTTAATTTTGTTCATTAATTATCAAATTTTTCTCTCTCAACATCCAGTGGAGAACAAGAGCTTGACAAGAAACTGGTCTATATATTTAATTCTGATTTTGGATATTTGACCCATATCCACTTTACTCAGTCCAGCTGTACAGACTAATCCACTCATGTCATGAGTCGTTTATTGGACACCATCAAAATACATTTTCAGCCAAACTAAAACATACAGCACACATATTCTGACTGCACTGCCCTGATATATAGCTGATTGGTTATACAGCTATCAGCAGATTTACAAAAGCAAGAGAATGCAAGAGATTTAGACCATCATGGGACACTACAACTCTCCAAAAAGTTCAGCTTCAACTTGATTTAAAGCCCAGTGTCAAAGGGCTTCACACGCCCACAAGTTTCCATGACAAAAGTTGACATAGGCAGAGTGTTGAAGATCAGATGATGGTCGTGCACAGGAATCATTTCAGTCTGTCTGTGTCTCTTTACCTCTCAGCAGGACTATTACAGTTGAATGTGAGCCAGGCTGTCTATCAGGCAGAGGAGAACAGTAACATCACCATGGAGTGGACCTTCACTCCCATCATGCCCCTCACCGACCTCAGCATCTATATCTCATTATCAGTATCTGAATATGAACCCTTGACGACTGTATATTATCTGCGGAGCGGTGTGGAGTATCCAGAAGTTCAAGATGAGCAGTTCACAGGACGAGTTCAGGTGGACAAAGACGAGCTGAGAAAAGGAAACATCAGACTTCATCTGTCCAGACTGAGGACCAACGACTCAGGCAGCTACTGGTGTCAAATGTCCACCAGAGATGAAGTTAGCATCGCCAAATCTTCACTCAACATCACTGGTAAGTAGAACTCAGGGTAACACTCTTTACCTGATTTATTTTAGCTGATTCCCTGTTTACAAGTAAAACAATATCACTGTATCAGTCATATAGGATTTCTCTGTTGGGGAAAGTCAGCTTCATTTTTCATATTTGTCTTTCTTTGTTGCAATACTGCTGTGGACAGTTTACAAAACCTCAGTAAACAGGTTATCTCTCTGTTTTGAGTGCTTAAAATCCTGATTGAATCTTAAGGCCACTGATATCAAGACACTGAAGATCCTGGCAATGCATGGAGGATTTCACCCCAAGTGCAGCACCTTGAGGCTGCACACTAAGAGGAAAGAGGAAGGCTGAGGACTGGTGAGCGTCAAAGCCACCATTGAGGAAGAAACAACAAAGATCCAGGAAGAAGGCCACCAGTGATGACCTGCTAAGTGATTAGCTCAGGCAGCAGGAGTCCAATGAGGAGAAGGAGGTGGAGGAGGCACGATCATGGAGGGACAAGCCCCTGCATGGTATGTCCCACTGACAGATAGCAGAAGTGTCTGATATGGAGAAAAGATCCCAGTGGCTGGAAAAGGCTGGACTGAAAGTCAGCACAGAGGCTCTGATCATGGCAGCACAAGAACAGGCCCTCAGTGCCAGATCCACAGAGGCCGGGCTCTACCAGACCAGGCAGGGGCCCCAGTGTAGGCTGTGCAGAGGGGCCCCTGAGACAAGACAGCACATCACAGCAGGGGGCGCCATGCTGGCAGGTACAGCAGACATGGAGCACCATAACCAAGTGCCTGGCAGAGTGAACAGGAACATCTGCACTGAACTGGGGCTGGAAGTCCCAACATCAGCATGAAGACTCCTCCAAAGGTGGTTGAGAACAACAGAGCCAAGATCCTGTGGGACTTCCAGATCCTGATGGATCAGCTGGTGGTGGCTGATCAACCAGACATCGAGCTGGTCGACAAACAGCAGAAGAAGGCAGCAGTGAGAGATGCAGTGATCCCGAGCGACAGTAACATCAGGAAGAAGGAACACGAGAAGCAGGAGAAACACCAAGAGCTGAGAGAGGAGCTGGAGAAGATGTGAGGAGTGAAGGCCTCTGGGAGAGGAACCCAGCATAGATACACATCAAAGACAAAACTATGAAAGAACACATATGAAACTTTGTAGACAACAAAATAGTGTTAAAGAAACCAGAGTACTGTATTTCACCAATTAATCGCCCGGGCGTTTAATACGCAAAATCAACTTGGACCCCGGGCGTTTAAAAGAACCAGGCGGCTATTCACTGCAGGTCTTTATTTATTTTTGCACCAGGCCATTACTGTGATGACAGTTAATGTCCAACATATTTACAGTCGGTCGATCTAAGATTACGGTACACCCTTTTTTCTAACGTTAGCTAGCACTCTTATTTTGACAGAAAACGGAAGTGCTGTTTACTTCTGCAAAAAAAAAGGTGAATAGCCTTATTTTGTGTTTACCTCAATATAATGCAAATAATCGCCCCCGCGGGTTTTTCGGGTGGGCGTTTAACACGCAAAATGGGTGCAGACCCCAGGCGTTTAAAAGAACCAGGGAGTTATTTGCGGCCCGGCGAGTAATTGGTGAAATATGGTATGTTTTAGTGATAAAACGAAGAAAAACCATTGAATGAGGTGTGTCCAAACTGTTGACTCGTTCCATTATCACACATACAATATATATTTTGTACATATATTTTATGTCATGTTTTCTCCATACAGCGGCGACACGCCCACCAGAGGAGCCAGAGCCCACAGAAGGTGGATGGATTGTTCTCATCGGATCAGTGGCAGCAGTTCTAGCAGTTCTAGCAGTTCTCGTTCCTGTAGCTTCAGTTTGTCTAGCCCATTGTCTTGGAAAAAAACAAAGTATGTATTATTATTATTTTTTTTCTAATAGTTTGTGTTTGAGCCAATGCCAGTGTGCCATGTCTATTTTTATCACTGCTTCTTAACATGTTGCTTGTCATTACAGGTGGAGGAAACTGACACCACTGAGACGTCTGTCCAGCAGAATGGCCAAGAAACTACTTCTGAACTCTGAGCTGTAGGCCTTCTGTAGGCCTTCTCACACCTTAATCTCTTAGCCCTGTGCTCCAGTAAGCCCAGGGGTTAAGGTCAGCCTTCAGTCACACCTGCTCTGTATTACAGTTTTTCTCGATTGCTAAGACACATTTCTCGAAAGTTGCTCTCCTTTTCTCTAACCTGTGAACACAAAACCAATTTTCAAGCTACATTCACAAAACCTCAGACTCCTCTTGCAAAACCAAACTTTCACCTCATAACAGTTCAATCTGTGCTCAAAACTGAACTATGTTGTCAAATTGTGCCCCGAGTCAATCAAAATTAAAAACACTACTGAGCAGTCACTAAACACTACATAGAAAAATAGAAAACACAATGCTCAGGACATGAAGCTGTACAAATAAATGTTTATTGTTCACTGTAGGCTAAATGCATGTTGCAAAACAAAAAACCTGTGCATTTAGCACTTGTACATAGTAAAAAAAAAAAAAAGTACAAAAAACAGAAATCTTGTGTATTTACAAGTAGCACTTGCACAGCACAAAAACAAACAGAAATCTTGTGCATTTAGCACTTGTATACAGTAAGCCTACGTAAAAATAAAGTACATAAATATACAAATGAGAAGGGCATTACTCAGCCACAGCATCATTTCTCCGTACTGGGTCGACCTCCTCAACCACCTCGACCACCTCGACCTCCTCTCACACAAACTCCTCCTCTCAGATTTCTATCCATTGTAGGGCCTCACAAAGCAGTGCTCTCTGAACTGGCTTACAGTTTTTTTCAATCGCTTTTTCCAGTATAAAGGAACTGGGGTCCACTTTGTCGTCATCTTCACCTCCAAACCACAGCAGAAGTTTTCTTTTGCAAATGTGTTCATACCTTTTCATTGGATTCACACATTTTTCAGGCTCTTTTGCACAACACCTCTCACATGTGTCATTTCCATGGCCCTGACTCCACTGACTTCACTGTGGTAGTCAAAAGCAAAACATCTGCTCACAGCTGATAGAAATGAGCTGCATCGCTGTGAAATCACTAGTGCACCTGCATCACTGCCCTTTCCACAAATCACCATTCACCAATCAATCAGGATGCACCTACAAAAAGGGGCCTATAAATTGTATTCTGTATTTTTTTTTCTCAACTCCTTTGAGTTTTTCTGTGTAATACTGTATGTGAATTACAGTATTTCAGTTTTTGCCATCAATACAGTAAAATTTCACTTCAAAGTCTTTCTGAGTTTGGATGCAATTCTTTACTGTAAGTTCACATTTGAATGTGCAGCTCACAGGAGAACCTTGTTCAGACTGATAGCTGTATTTTGTTTTCCGCTGTCAGCTGGGTTACAGTACAGTAGAGCTGATTGAAGGAATCTACTCATTTGGGCAGAAGTTGAGTTGTTTGAGGGAAATATTGGATTTTGCTACTTGCTTTACATTATGTAAGCAATATGTAACTATGTAAATTGTCAAAAATATGACTGCAATACACACAGGAAAAAGTAAGGTTGAACCTGCTCAGACTAAAAAGGGTGTGTTGCATTTTGGTGTTGAGTATGAAGTGAGTGAGTGGCTGGATTATGTCGCTTGACTGCGAGTTGTATTGGATGGTGACAAAATGTGCTTTTGCTGCATGTCTGAAATATTTTGTCATGGTAAGAGCCTTTTGCAAACAAAATGTGTTATTTTGGGAAGAGCGCCTCTCTTTAGGCCTATGGATTAGCTGTTTTGATACCAGGGTTTCTGAGTTGACAGAGGAGGTAAAGCGATTGAAAAAAACTGTATATATGTTCCCTCACATCATTAGCCAAAAGTGTGATCAATTTTGAGTTGTTGTGTTCAACCAGTGACACCAGTGCTTTACTTGTGTTTGACTTTTGCCACCTGTGCTCACCATTATGCAACACAGGTGCATCACAATGAAAATGTGTTGGTAAGTTGTGTCTAAACAGGTGAAACGTGCTGATGGTTTTGCCAAAAGAGTGACTGATTCAATCAGTGGGTTCAGGCAATGGAGCATTTGGTTCAGACAACAGGGTTTAGTGTTTTAGCAACTGAGAAAAACTGTAACCCAGGCCAACACTTAGCCCTAGGTTAAAGATTCAATCTCAGGCTCAAAGCTCAGGGTTAATGTCCCCTGAACACTTGTAGCACAGTTTTGATTGAACAACAAGTGAGGGTTAGGTTAGGGTTAGGGGTTAGGCCTGGGCTAAAAAAACAGCAGTAGAGAAGTTGTGAAGGATTATAACACGACAAAGACTTAATAATATAGGTCGGTCCTAACCCTTTAAAGGCCCCATGGCATGAAAAATGCAATTTTGGTTGTTTTTGCGTGATGGGGAAGGTCTTGGGGTCACATAATTACTGTCCCATGCATTATACCTATGATAAATGGAAAAGTGCACAAAGCCTGTTTTTTGAAACTGTCCCTGTAAAACTAGCGGATTTCACTTCCTGAAATTTCCTGAAGTCAGTCTGTAATCTGACGTCAGTGACTCCGCCCACAGCTTGTGCAGACTTGTGGTGTTTCACGGGTCCCGCAGGGTTTTAGTCCACATTTGCTCGTCTGTTGGGCTCATTTCAGCGCCGACTGTTTTATCAACCCGACACAATCAAATCAAATCAAGCTTTATTGTCATTTAGCTGCACATACAGCAGCAGTGCACACAAAATGAGATAGCGTTTCTCACTTGGGGTCCCTGAGTGATGGGTAAAGTCAGCCTGGCGTGGATCCCAGCTCTCTTCCCCCTCCTTTGTTGATGTTCACACCGCTTGCCCTTCCTCCTCTCCCTGGTGACAGCCGGTGGAGACGCAGGTAAAATCCCGTGCTGGCGTAGTGTGTCCACATCAAAGCAGAGAGCCTCAGTTCTTGCAGCATGCTTTACCCTGATGTTTAGGAAAGTCTCTCGGCTGTAGGTTATGCAACCTGAGCGTCTGGGTTAAGAAAAACATTTGAAACATTCACTCTCGCTGATCCCTGGAGGGGCCGCTGCGTCCATGCAAGCCGACGTCACCATAGCAACACAATCCCGGCTTCGTCTGTGATTTGGGATTGAAGTCGGGCTCAAGTACGTACGTACGGTTGTATAACATCACGCTCAGTGGTAGCCATGACAACCTTACATAAGACGATAGCTGGCTTTAGACAAGTTTTCAAATAGTTACTGTTGTATCTCGTTGACTCCATTTTTCTCTCGCCCTATTGCTTACGTCCCAGAATGCATTGCGCAGTGACGTCGGTTGATTGGCCCGACCATATGTCACTCAGAAAACAGTCAGCCAATCAGTGGAGAGGGGCTGATTCTCTCTTCTGATTGGCTAAAGTAACCGTGCTGCCAGAGCTCCGGGAGAAAGGCAAGAGAGAGGAGCTGTGAAACTCTATTTATCAGACCACAGGTTCAAAACCACAAATACATCATGCAGGGAGATCAGCAGTTAAAATAAAACCCTGGAAAAGTGGACACCATGGGGCCTTTAAACCTGTGATAAATGGGGAAGTGCACACAGCCCGTTTTTGAAACTCTCCCTGTAAAACAAGCGGATTGCACTTCCGTTAACTGATGATGTCATGAGGACGGTGACTCCGCCCACAGCCCGCCTTCCCTCCCCAGGCAACCAGCTCACAAGCTAGCCAACTTAGCCAGTCCGCCTCTGCTCCCCAGGCAACAAGCTCACAACATATTTACAACATATTTAACAAACATAACATCCCATTCTGAAACATCCTGTAATAAACGGATTTGAGGTGGTTCGGTTTCTCCTGACGTCTGTGGTTTGGGATCATACGGTCGTATAACATCATGCTCAGTGGTAGCCATGACAACCTTACATAAGATGATAATTCCTGTTTACCGGTGAGCACAACTGAGCTCCGTTGAGCAACGTAGGTTTCAGTTACTTGCTTGTGATTGGCCCGACCATATGTCACTCAGAAAACAGTCAGCCAATCAGTGGAGAGGGGCTGATTCTCTCTTCTGATTGGCTAAAGTAACCGTGCTGCCAGAGCTCCGGGAGAAAGACAAGAGAGAGGAGCTGTGAAACTGTATTTATCAGACCACAGGTTCAAAACCACAAATACATCATGCAGAGAGATCAGCAGTTAAAATAAAACCCTGGAAAAGTGTACAGAATGGGGCCTTTAAGAGCCTGTATGGCAGCTCTAAAATATAACTGATCACTTTGGAGAAAGATCAGCACTTGGAAGCACTTTGAATGGTAGCTAAACTTTCAAATGACTGAAAAATGAAAAATGACTGTACACCTTCCTCATGGCAACTTGTCAAACTCTGATGTGTCTTCTATGATTTTTGTGAGAATTTAAGGTGTTTTTACTGCATTATATCATGTGAATTTAATATATTAAAATGTGAAATAGGATTCAGAAGATACATATCACATACCTGTTGCAATGTCTTTTGTTAGTTTTTTATGCACAATATTGGCTTTAGATAATATTTGATAGATGCAAAAATTGCTCTTCATTTATCTGATATGGATTTAAAGTTGATGATTGGTTTGATACAATACGGGAATAAATGTCAGTAATTATGCTGTTATTTACACGTGTAGGACTTGACAGCAATAATTCATATCCATGTGTATATGGTGTCGGTATATTTTCTTATATGTTCAGTTTCTCATTTCTGTATTTATTGTTGCAATATTTTGTAAGACTGACGCACTTATTGAGACTCAAAGCAAATAGGTTCTCAGGCAAATAATTTCGTATGTTGTATTTCTTTCTATTTTCTTATAATTTAATTATTGTCTCTGGAATCTGAACAATTGCAGCTGGATTTCACCTCAAATCAATAAAATATTTCTGATTCTGATTCTGGATTCCTCATTTCTGTATTTATTGTTGTAATATTTCATAGGATTAATGCACATATTTAGAGTTACTGCACGTACTTGTTTCTAAGATACATAATTTTCTTTGTTGTATTTCTTTCTATTTTGTAATAATTTGATTCTTTTCTTGAGAATCTGAGCTGCTGCAATTGACCCAATTTCCCATCGGGGATCATTGAAGTATTTCTGATGGACACTCATTTTTTTCAAAGTCGCTCTTGGGTGAAAAAACAAAAGTTGGAGATCCTGATCCAGAGCATCTTTGATCCGCCTCTCTAATAGTTCTATTGTTAAGCCCCACCTTATTAGACTCTGACGATTCTGATTGGACAGTGCTATCGGTGTCGCTCCTCTGTGTCCATCCCTTCTTATTTTTTCCTTCTTCCTCTTTTCCTGACTGAGCTTTGAGACGGACTTCTTCTTTGATCACATGAGCACATCTCCTCAGCAGAGTCTTTAATTATTGACGTTAAAACGTGCAGGTGTGCTGGAGCGTTTTCTTTCTTTCTTTCGTGTTTTTTGTTTTTTTCCCAACTTCTACAAACTGTACTTGGCATAAAACATATTTTCGTCTTTGCTTTACAGAGAGCAGACAGTTGGACTGTCTCGGCCCCTCAGCTCCACTGAAGGGAAATCTGAACGCTTCAGCTCACCGACACATTTTGGAATATTCTCTGCTTCCAGCTCTGTGGGACCAGTTTGGGGAAGGAAGGCCCTTTCCTGTCCCAGCATGACTGAGCCCCAGTGCACAGAGCAGCTCCATAAAGGCGTGGCCGGCTGAGTTTGGGGTGGAAGAAGTTGAGCGGCCCGCACAGAGCCCCGACCTCAACCCCATCCAACACCTTTGGGATCAACTAGAACGGAGACTGTGAGCCGGGCCCTCTGGTCCAACATCAGAGTCTGAGCTCACCAAGGCTCAAAACTCCCACAGACACTCCAACATCTGGCAGAAACTCCCACAGACACACTCCAACATCTGGCAGAAACTCCCACAGACACACTCCAACATCTGGCAGAAACTCCCACAGACACTCCAACATCTGGCAGAAACTCCTACAGACACACTCCAACATCTGGCACAAACTCCCACAGACACTCCAACATCTGGCAGAAACTCCCACAGACACACTCCAACATCTGGCAGAAACTCCCACAGACACACTCCAACATCTGGCAGAAACTCCCACAGACACTCCAACATCTGGCAGAAACTCCTACAGACACACTCCAACATCTGGCACAAACTCCCACAGACACTCCAACATCTGGCAGAAACTCCCACAGACACTCCAACATCTGGCAGAAACTCCCACAGACACTCCAACATCTGGCAGAAACTCCCACAGACACTCCAACATCTGGCAGAAACTCCCACAGACACACTCCAACATCTGGTAGAAAGCCTCCCAGAAGAGTGGAAGCTCTTATCTCCATATTAAAGCCCCTGAATTTAGGATGGGAGGTCAGAGAAGCTCCTGGAGGAGGACCAGGACTTGTGTCCATATTTGATGAATAGACATGTGCCAGTGTTGTTCTTGTCCTAATGAAAGACCAACAGCACCCCAACCTGTTTAAAAATGAAATTACAACAACAACAACCAGAGATAAAACACCAGTGTTTTTCCTTCTTTCACTTTTTTCATTTTTTTTTTTTTATTTATGGAAAGTAGATCTGCCTTTGCATGCACACAAAAAATGAAGAACAATCCCCTTAAGGTAATGATTTCAAAACACCAGCTTCACGAATCACACCCAGCACTGAAAACATCCAAGAGTGTTTAATCTGTGTGTGTGGACAAAAATTCACTCACACATATAAACAAATGTAATCCTGATTCAAGTCTTATCCTCAGACCCAAACCGTTTCCCCTTCAGTGCTCAATCATGTTTTCTCCAACTGAGGCAAAAGAAAGAAAGAAAAAAAGAAAGAAGGAAAGAAATAAAGAAAGAAAGAAAGAAAGAAAGAAAGAAAGAAAGAAAGAAAGAAGATCTGCCAGCTGGATGAGAAAATCCCACTTGTTTCCAGAATTTTCCTGTATCAAGTGTCATTTTCTTGATTTTCCGGGGCCTTATTCTGCCTCATTTCAGCACAAAATCAATCAATCAATCAATCAATCAATCAATCAATCAATCAATCAATCAAATGAGCCTGCGCTGGAGATTACTTTTCTTCACTTTTGGAATCAGAAACCAGATTTGAACCCTGAACATGAGACCAGATGAACTTCTGTGTCACACTTTGGTTTTCTTTTCAAAGTTCGGGTGAGGTTTCACTGCAGTGTGTCGTTTTGCTGCTGCTCTGTTTCTGGGCTCTTGTTGTTTTCTGTTTGGTTACATGGCATGCCATCAGGAAAAAAAGACACAAAAGAAACAGTTAGGGCTCTGATGAGTCACAGCCAAAAAGAAAAAAAGAGATGTTCCCACTGTCAGAGAGCAAGTGGAGAAAGGAGAGAAAGCAGCATCATTGCTTCCACGCACTCTGCTTTATTTTCAAGGTTTTTGTTTTAACGCCACAGATGTTGGCATCTGGACTTTAAGGAGGTCAGCGACACTTTTTCATCGTCAAACTTCCCTGACACGTTTCTGCTGCTGTGGCTGAAGGTAAGTGTGCAACACAGCGGCCTGTCTCCAAAAAAACTGTAGATAGAGGTTTGAAAATGTTTGAAAAAGTTACTTCTTGTTCACATCTTTCTCTCTTTCATGCAAAAGTTTGAACCAGAACATGTGGTGAGGCCTCCTTTTACCATTACAGCCCACGTTTGTGGAACAGTTTGCCTGAGGACCTGAGGAAAACAGAGAATGTGGACATTTTTAAAAGCAAATTCAAGACCTACCTTTTTAGTCTCATAGATAGATAGATAGATAGATAGATTTTTATTGTCACTGCACAATCATATACGTATAATAATGCAACGAAATTACGGCTCAGTCCTTTCGGTGCAGGGGAGAATAGAAAGCATCGTGCATCCTGCTAGTTGAATAGCCAAGTCCAGTAATAGATGGCTGCAGCATCGTCATGGCTTTTAACGAAATTTTATTTTACTAAATATTATTTATTTAATATCTTTAACCTTTTAGTCTGGTTCTTAACTGAATTTTATTTATTTTATTATTTACTTATTTATTTTACTTTTTTAGACTGGCCTTTAACTGAGTTTTATTTATTTTATTACTTTTATTTTTTAGATATTTACTGAATTTTAATCTATACAGTCATCTTATCTCTGTAGTATCGATCATCATCTTTCTGGTGTTTCCTCACTTCAAAGCGGCGAGTGTAGGAGAGCGTTTCCTCAGTGTTCTTAATTCCTCAGTCCTTTTAAATGTGTGTATGTGTGTGTGTGTGTGTGTGTGTGTGTGTGTGTGTGTGTGTGTGTGCCTTGATTGAAATCAAAAGTGGCAGGAATGAGTTCTTCTTGCTCTGTTGTCGTTGCATGTCAAGGCTTGTCTAAACTAATAAACCATGTTGATGATTTGTCCCCTCTCTCACATGGAGGGGTATGAGGGGGATCTCCCTGATAGTCCTTGTTACTGCTTAGTGAGACCAGGAGTTTTCAAAATGGGGTCCGGGACCCACAAGGGGTCCTTGAGAGTCCTCCAAGGGGGTTCTGGACAAATTTTAGAAAACTTCCCTGCAACTCACAGTAACCGCTGTCTGTGGTTTGTGGAAGGCGTCTGAACAAACACAAGACATCAGAGAGCTGACGGAGTGGGGGTCTGGGGCTTAATGACGGACAACTTGCCTGGTTCCTTTCAGTGATTTCACCTGAGTCTTGTTTGCCCCTCCCAGTTCCTCACCTGTCCTGTCTTGTGTTTCAGCTCTGGTTGTTCTGATCCCTCCCAGAGTTTCCCTCTGCCTCTCCTCTGTGTTCTCCTGTCTTGTGCTCCAGCCCCTTCCCCAGGTGTGTCCCTTTTGCTCTTTAGTTCTTGTGGATTGAAGTCCTGTTTTCAGTGCTCTTCCTTGTCTGTCCATTGTTTTGTCTTGTCTTTCCTACCATGTGTTCCCTGTGAGTTTATTAAATATTTTGTTGTTTGCTGAGCTCTGTGCCTGCATGTTCCTGCATTTGGGTCCATCCACCACCTCCATCCATGACAGCAGCAAACACATAAATGTGTATTCATATGCATTTGAAACCATCCAGCGATGTAATGAAGGAAATGCATCTAAATCTCGTTTCCCCACTATTCATCCACTGAACAGGGTTCACTGAGCTGCTCCACCCCTGTGGCTTTTTCAATGCCAACATTTAGAGAGTGAGGCGGCCGATGGCCAATATCTAATGCTGATATCATGTTTTGTTTTCTGCTCTTTTTTGGATTATTTGTCTTTTGCATGTAATAAAATTCCAAACTTTAATGATGAGAAAAAAATGAGACAGCAGAGAGAAAGTGGGACAGCAGCAGCCGCACTGACAGGCTGCCTGCAGATGCCTGCCTGTCTGCAAACATGTTTTTTTGTTTGTTTGTTTGTTTGTTTGTTTATCGGCCTCATGACCGCAGATATCAGCCGATGCAACTTTCTCAAAATGTCAGATATTAGCCAACCGATTAATTGGTCTATCTGTCCTCTGCTTCCACAGGGAGGAGATGATCATCATCCTGCTGCTTGTTGTCCTGACAGCCTCTGTCTGTGGTGAGTTCACACCTTCAGTTTATTGGACACCATCAAAATCCATTTTCAGCCAAACTAAAACATACAACACACATATTGTGACTGCACTGCCCTGATATATAGCTTATTGGTTCTACAGCTATCAGCAGATTTACAAAAGCAAGAGAATGCAAGAGATTTAGACCATCATGGGACACTACAACTCTCCAAAAAGTTCACCTTCAACTTGATTTAAAGCCCAGTATCAAAGGGCTTCACACGCCCACAAGTTTCCATGAAAAAAGTTGACATAGGCAGAGTGTTGAAGATCAGATGATGGTCGTGCACAGGAATCATTTCAGTCTGTCTGTGTCTCTTTACCTCTCAACAGGAAAATTACAGGAGAATGTGAGCCAGGCTGTCTATCAGGCAGAGGAGAACAGTAACATCACCATGGAGTGGACCTTCACTCCCATCATGCCCCTCACCAACATCAGCATCCAGTTATTATTATGGGTACCTGAAAATGAGGACTTTAAGATTGTATATTTGCTGCTGCGTGGTGTTGAGCAGCCAGAATATCGACATGAGCAGTTCACAGGACGAGTTCAGGTGGACAAAGACGAGCTGAGAAAAGGAAACATCAGACTTCATCTGTCCAGACTGAGGACCAACGACTCAGGCAGATACTGGTGCAGAGTGTTCACCGGAGATGAAGATGGAATTACTGAAATTAGCTTCACCGAATCTTCACTCAACGTCACTGGTAAGTAGAACTCAGTTTAACTCTCAAACTGCACCACTGAATCACTGCTGGACAGTACTGTTACCACACGTACTACTGTAGTGCTTAGGGATGGGAATTAATCAATCAAGTTCATCAAATTTTATTGATATCAATGCCATTATCGATTCTTATTGATTCAGCTCTTTATACACTCCCTTATTGATCCCTTCCTGTGAATTTTCTTTGTGAGGAAAGTAGACTGCACAGGTTTTCAGTGTCAACAAAAACAAGAAACAGTTCTCGATCTCCATCCCTAGCAGTACTACTGTGGGATGTCGGTTACCATGGCTACAACTACAGTTCTACAGCAAGCTGGGCCTGTCACCAAACCACTGTAGTGGCTGTGGAGGTGTGGGCAGTTCACACATCACTGTCACACTTAGATAAGATGAGACCGTGGAGACGCCAGTAAATTCAGATTGATGATATCGCACCACATTTACCACATCAAATCCAGACATCAGAGACGTGGAGTGATGTATGAAATAGTTTTGTGATAAGGAATTGGATCAGCAGAAAAATACAAAACCTTAAAGTGCCTAAAATCACTTTTCAGTGTTTTGCTGGAAATCTTAGTACCTGTGTTTGAGGTTTCAGAGTCATAAAGTTTATTTGATGAAGTTATTTTATGTTCCCTTCATGTACAAAAATAAATATGTCTGTTTCAAATGATGTAACCATCACTGCCCACATGCCTACATGCGTCCTTCACATGGATATGTTTCTGTAGTACTGCTGTAGTAAATGTTCTACCAGTGATCGTCTACCACTGCTGAGTGGACATACTGTGTATTTTACATAGTATGTATATATAATCTGTCATGTTTTCTCCATACAGCTGCGACATTCCCACCAGAGGAGCCAGAGCCCACAGAAGGTGGAAGGACTGTTCTCTTCGGAGCAGCACCAGCAGCTCAAGCAGTTCTCCTTCCTGTAGTAGCTGTAGTAGCAGCAGTCGTAGTAGTTTGTTGAGCCCGTTGTCTTGGAAGTATGTTGACATTTCCTATATACAGGGTGTCCATAAAGTCTCTTTACAATTTAACAAATTTATTACAAAAGCAAATGAATAGACAAATCTGTAGGAATTACAAAATTAGGAGTAGATATTGAAGTTTGTTTGCCTCATTTAATACACCTCTATATGGGCACCATTAGTTGCACAAAGCACATCAAGACAGGACTCGATTTCTTGCCATGTTTGCTGCAGCAGAGCCTCATCAGTGGTGGCAACGGCATCAGTGACCTTTTGCTTCAGGTCGTTGATGTCCCGTATCTTTGTTCCATACACCGTATCTTTAACAGAACCCTGTAGCTGAGTCTGCATCTTCGATTTTGTTTCAATAAACCACGATACACATTGTGCCTTTTATTGAGAAGGAGTAATTTTTTTAGGAGTTTATTTAACAGAACCTATTTCATCAACAGGGTACCTGAAATGCACAAATGCAATGTGATTAAAAACTTTGATAACCACTGAGTACATAGAACAAATCTGATTAACATATCTCATTAGTTGCTTTTGTAATAGATTCTTTAAATTGTAAAGAGACTTTGTGGACACCCTGTACTTTTTTTTTTTTTTTAACAATTTTCTTTCTAATAATGTTTGTGTTTCCCCATCCTTTTTTCACACAATCCCCACCCTGGGGATTTTCTACCAGTGATCATGAATGTGACCAATAGATGACTGTTCCTAATCTTCAGGGACACTAATATCAACCAAATCACTGACAGCTGGTTACCAGATTTTCTCTGCAGAGGGCTGTTTCATAAAACCGAGATAGGGGATTGAGCCAGGATTTCTCAGGTATCCTGGCTGAATTTCACCTTGACTGGGTTTCACAAAAGCAGTGGCATGTAAGTTACCATGGAGGTTTATTCTGGGCAGCTAGCCGGCTCCAGACCAGGAAAACACACTAAGCCAGGATGGACTGACTTGACTTGGTCAAGCCTCACTTGTTCTGTTATCCTGAATTTCTTCATTCTTCTTTTGTGAAACAGCCCTCAGGTTTGCTAACCCAGCTTTCTGTTAACTGGGGGCTAACAAACTCAGGGTTACTCAGTGAACCCGAGTCTGTGAAACAGCCCTCAGGTTTGCTAACCCATTTTTAATTTTGTGATAAGGAATTGGATTAGCAGAAAAATACAAAACCTTAAAAACCTTGAAAATCACTTTTCAGTGTTTTGCTGGAAAAAAAAATTAGTACCTGTGTTTGAGGTTTCAGAGTCATAAAGTTTATTTGATAAAGTTATTTTATGTTCTCTTCATGTACAAAAACTAAATATGTCTGTTTCAAATGATGTAACCGTCACTGCCAACATGCCTACATGCGTCCTTCACATTGTAATGGATGTTAAGCAATAAATCCACTAGAGGGCAGCTCAAACATGTTTATGTATAGATAGTTAAATGGATATGTTTCTGTAGTACTGCTGTAGTAAATGTTCTACCAGTGATCGTCCACCACTGCTGAGTGGACATACTGTGTATTTTACACAGTTTGTATATATAATCTGTCATGTTTTCTCCATACAGCTGCGACACCCCCACCAGAGGAGCCAAAAGGTGGAGGGACTTTTCTCATCGGAGCAGCACCAGCAGCTCATGCAGTTCTCCTTCCTGTAGTAGCTGTAGTAGCAGCAGCAGTCGTAGTCGTTTGTTGAGCCCGTTGTCTTGGCAGTATGTTTACATTTCCTATATACAGGGTGTCCATAAAGTCTCTTTACAATTTAACAAATTTATTACAAAAGCAAATGAATAGACAAATCTGTGGGAATTATTACAAAATGAGGAGTAGATATTGAACTTTGTTTGCCTCATTTAATACTAGGGCCCAAATGATATGGATTTTTTGGGGCCGATGCCGATTCCGATATTAGGGAATTTAAAAAATCCGATAACCGATATATCGACCCAACAAATCTTTACATTTTTCAATAAACAAAAGACAAAATAGCTGCTTTTGATGGCTTAAATTTAGTTCCAAACACTTCTTACAAGGATACAAGGATACAAGGAAGTTTATTGGTCATTATACAACAGGTTGAATGATGAAATTAAAAAGTGGTTCCATCTTGATTGATTAATTGATTGTATAGAAAATAAAATTATTAAACATGGAGGAGTTCAGATGGTGGGCGGCATGGTGGTGCAGTGGTTAGCACTGTCGCCTCACAGCGAGAAGGTCCTGGGTTCGATTCCCACCCCGTGTCTGCGTGGGTTTTCTCCGGGCACTCCAGTTTCCTCCTACCGTCCAAAGACATGCAGGTCAGGTGAATTGGAGAAGCTAAATTGCCCCTAGGTGTGAATGTCAGTGTTTGTCTGTCTGCCCTGCAATGGACTGGCGACCTGTCCAGGGTGTTTCACTGCCTTTGCCCTATGAGCGCTGGGATAGGCTCCAGCACCCCCCCGCGACCCTAGTGAGGATAAGCGGTTTAGAAGATGAATGAATGAATGAATGAATGAGTTCAGATGGTGCATTTAGTAGTCTCACAGCCTGAGGGAAGAAGCTGCTCTGTAGTCTGGTTGTACGGCAGCGGATACTTCTGTATCTTTTGCCTGACGGCAGCAGGGTGAACAGGCTGTGGCTGGGGTGGGTGTTTTTTAGGATCTCACCTCACCTCCCCGATATCACTGATGCTTGGTAGATGGGTACCAATGATGTTATGGGCAGTTTTAATCACTCGTTGCAGAGTCTTCCTGTCCTGGGCCTTGCACATCCCATGCCAGTTTGTGATGTTTCCAGTCAGGATGCTTTCAATCGCTCCTTTGTAGAAGTTGACAAGAACTTGGCGTGGGAATTTTGCTTTCTTAAGTTTCCTTAAGAAATACAGCCGTTTCTGAGCTTTTTTAACCAGGGCAGAGATATGTGAAGTCCATGTCAGGTTCTCTGTTATGTTGATTCCCAGGAACTTAAAACTGCTCACTTGCTCCACCTCAGCTCCATTGATGTAGACAGGGTTGTGTGTCTTTGCCTCCTTTTTTCTAAAATCAACTATCAACTCTTTGTCTCTCTATTATTGTCAGCCTGTTAGAAAAACATAGCGCCACCATCAGGACTATTGGCTTGTGTTGGCAGCTGAGGTAATCTGGCATGGGACTGGACCTTTGTGCAAAATTTGGTGATTTTTCGTGCATGGGAAGTAGGACTTCCTCGGAAGAAAGAAAGAAAGAAGAAAGAAGAACATGCAGAAATACAAGAGGGTCCTGGCAGCTTAGGCTGCCCGGACCCTAATAAAATGAAACATGGTGCAAACTGGCATAACTGCACTTAACAGCATTTAATAGAGTGTACAGTATATACTTTTATATTTTCTGAGCCTTAATCTGTGAAAATATGAATTATTCTTGTCTTGTTGAATAAAAAAAGATACCATCTTATTTTTCTGTTGTAAAAGAAAGAAAGAAATGGAATCTAGAAACTATAAGGTCAGACTTTGTAACATACTGAGACACAGGACGCAGTCTGTCAGATTGATTGTCAAAATTAATTTAATATTTTTCATGTAATTTTGGCAATAACTTATCCCAGCAGGAGAGGAGGGGAAACGGTGAGAGGCCTGACTCTCCAGCAGGGGGCAGCACTGACACACACAGCGGGGTCAGAAGCAGCTAGACACACACACACACACACACACTACATGAGACAGGTCAGCAAAGATCACATTCTTACAAGGATCAGAACAGAGAAATGCACATGAACACGAGTCAACATGACAAAAACATCAACGTGATGTTTTATTTTCAGCATCAAAATCTCCAAATCCGAGCTTTTTCAGGAACTGTTGGCCTAAAAATCCATTTGACTGACAGATAATATAAAACTGTAAAAATATAAGAGAAAAAAACATAAACCTAAAAGTGAACAGTGACAGTAGTGCAGTAAAACTCATTATATGGACAAAAGTGTTGGTCCACCTCCTGGAGCTTCTCTGACCTCCCATCCTAAATCCAGAGGCTTTAATATGGAGTTGGTCGTTTGCAGCAGAACAGCTTCCACTCTTCTGGTAGGCTTTCTGCCAGATGTTGGAGTGTGTCTGTGGGAGTTTCTGCCAGATGTTGGAGTGTGTCTGTGGGAGTTTCCACCAGATGAAGTTAATACTGCAGCGTGTTTTCAGCCGGATGCTCAATCAGCTCAGCGGCCGGACAGCAGGACTCACCTGGAGATGCGGAGGTGCAGGTGGAGGTTGTAGATATATGCAATGGTTTGATGCTTAGCAATAATAAGTAGAACGCATTAATCAGAAGTAATGCATTTATTAATCCACAGGAAGGCTATGCTTAAGTCATAAAGTTTGCTGTAAGAACACTGTGCATAACAGGATATGGTGGATTCATTCATTTTCTAAACTGCTTATCCTCGCAAGGGTCACGGGGGTTTGCTGGAGCCTATCCCAGCGCTCATTGGGCGGAAGGCAGACAGACAAACACTGACATTCACACCTAGTTCACCTGACTCCCAATGGACGTCTTTGAATGTTGGATGTCCTAGTGCCCGGCGGAAACCCCCGCAAACATGGGGAGAACATGCAAACTCCACACACAAAGGACCCTGGGTGGGAATCGAACCCAAGACCTTCTTACTGTGAGGCGCCAGTGCTAACCACTACACCACCGTGCCGCCCTGGATGTTATAGAGACAGTGGAAAATTACTGAAGATATGCAACAGACAGAGATGTGCAGAAATGACCATATAAGAGAAGTAGCTGACAATAACAGGAAGGTCTTCTTAGAAGAGGACCTTATCTCTATACCCCGGAAAGGGGTATAGAGACAGGATGTGTTGCGTGTTTCATGCTGTGGTTTCAGAAACGGCAGCTATCGCAGGTGGATGTCAACTGAAGTCTAACGGCTGCAGGTGGAGGTCTTTATGCAACATTCTGTTTAGTATATCAGACTGGGTCAGGGAAAGACAGTCAGTCAGACTTTGTGAACTGACACACTCTGTTGTTGGTCAGGGATAGGAAGATCGAGACCCAGAGCTCTGTTTGCTTTATTCATCTACGGATAAATAAACTGATATTTTGAGACTGAATATCTTCTCCTATTGCTTCATTAAAGAACACGCAGTTCTCAGCTCACACAGATGAAAGACTGCTGGTAGACGAAATCCAATAAGGTGGAGGTGGAGCTGTGTGTGTTTGTGAGTGTGTGTGTGTGTGTGTGTGTGTGAGTGTGTGTGTGTGTGTGTGAGTGTGTGTGTGTGTGTGTGAGTGTGTGTGTGCAGCCTCGGTGTGTTAGCGGAGCTCTGCACGGCTGCTTCTATCCGCTTCTGGACGCTTCATCATGTGACCCGGAGCTGCTCCCCGCCGCGGTGCTGCAGCGGCTCGGACAGGCGGCAGGCGGCGCTGCAGCAGCAAACACACACACACACACACACACACACACACACACACACACACACACACACACACACACACACACACACACATTTAAGAACACTGAGGAAACGCTCTCCTACACTCGCCACTTTGAAGACACACACACACGCACTTTTTATTCAGCTGCTGTTGTTGTTTGTCTCCCTCCTTCTGTTTTCCTCCCCTTCCTCATCTCCTTCTCCATCTTCTTCTCCTTCTTTTACCGCACGGCTGCCTCTGATGGCGCTCTACCGCCACTAGCAGGCGGCAGAGGTGGCGCAGGGAAGCGGCAGCGGCAGGATTCCCATTGTTTTCAATGGAAGCGGAGCGGCGGCTCGCTCAGAGGAGCGACAGCGACAGCACTGTCCAATTAGAATCGTCAGAGTCTAAAAAGGCGGGGCTTAAAAATAGAAATAGAGGCAGATCAAAGATGCTCTGGATCAGGATCTCCAACATTTTTTTTTTTTTCACCCAAGAGCGACTTTGAAAAAAATGAAAGGGACCCGAATTAGAAATCAGAAAAACTTAATTGATTCCCGATGGGAGATTGGGTCAATAGCAGTCTCTCAGATTCTCAAGAAAAGAATCAAATTATTAGAAAATAGAAAGAAATACAACATATAAACTTATGTGCCTTAGAAACTTTTAAACAAGTATGTGCATTAAGTCTCAATATGTGCATTAATCCTATGAAATATTACAACAATAAATACAGAAATGAGAAATCCAGAATCAGAATCAGAAATACTTTATTTATCCAATCCAATCCAACTGTTGTTGTTCAGATTCCAGAGAAAATAATGAAATTATAAGAAAATAAAAAGAAACACGAAATATAAAAATATGTGTTTTTCAAATTAAACAGTGCACTGTGTATGAAGTCATTTAAAAAGTCTCAATATGTGCATTGATCCTAAAAAATATTACAACAATAAATGCAGTTTTTATTACAACTATAAGTACAGTTACACCATATACACATGGATATTGTACTGTTGAATTATTGCTACATGTGTAAATTATTGCATAAATACTGACATTTATTCCCCAAATGTATCAAAACAATCATCAGTCAACTTAAACCATATCAGATAGTTGAAGCAAATTTTTGCATCTATCAAATATAATGCAAACAATGTGCATTAAAAAAAAAAAAACGAACAAAAAAGACATTGCACATCAACAGGTATGTGATATGTATCTTCTGAATCTTAGTTTACATTTTAATATGTCAAATTTGCATGATATAACGCAATAAAAACACCTTAAATTCTCACAAAACTCACCGAAGACACATCAGAGTTTGACAAGTTGCCATGAGGGAGCTGTACAGTCATTTTTCATTTTTCAGTCATTTGAAAGTTTAGCTACCATCCAAAGTGCTTACAAGTGCTGATCTTTCTCCAAAGTGATCAGTTGTATTTTAGAGCTGCCATACAGGCTCTTAAAGGCCTCATTCTGTACACTTTTCCAGGGTTTTATTTGAACTGTTGATCTCTCTGCATGATGTATTTGTGGTTTTGAACCTGTGGTCTGCTAAAGACAGTTTCACAGCTCCTCTTTCTTGCCTTTACCCCGGAGCTCTGGCAGCAGCCAATCAGAAGAGAGAATCAGCCCCTCTCCACTGATTGGCTGACTGTTTTCTGAGTGACATATGGTCGGGTCAATCACAAGCAAGTAACTGAAACCTACGTTGCTCAACGGAGCTCAGTGGTGCTCACTGGTAAATAAGAATTATCATCTTATGTAAGGTTGTCATGGCAACCGCTGAGCGTGATGTTATACAACCGTTAGTGTTTGAGCCCGACTCCGAACCAGAACCACAGACGAAGCCGGCATTGTGTTGTGTCGGGTTGATAAAACAGTCGGCGCTAAAATGAGCCCAACAGACGAGCAAATCTGGACTAAAACCCTGTGGGACCCGTGAAACCGGGACCCTGAGCGTGATGGTTTACGACCGTACGTGTTTGAGCCCGACTCCGATCCAGAACCACAGACGGCAGGAGAAACCGAACCACCTCAAATCCGTTTATTACAGGATGTTTCAGAATGGGATGTTATGTTTGTTAAATATGTTGTAAATATGATGTGAACTTGTTGCCTGGGGAGCAGAGGTGGACTGGCTAAGTTCACTAGCTTGTGAGCTTGTTGCCTGGGGAGGGAAGGCGAGCTGTGGGCGGAGTCACTGTCCTCATGACATCATCAATTAACGGAAGTGCAATCCGCTCGTTTTACATGGAGAGTTTCAAAAAACGGGCTGTGTGCACTTGTCCATTTATCACAGGTGTAATGCATGGAACAGTATTTATGTGGCCCTGAGACCTTCCCCATCACACAAAAAAAAAAAAAAAAAAAAAAAAAAAAAAATTGCATTTTTCAGGCCATGGGGCATGGGGCAAACAAGACCACCAAAACCAAAACAAGGGGCCCCCCACTCACTGCCTTTGTCTTTTTCCACCCCTATCCCTCCTAAACAAAAACAACAACTAACCCTAACCCTAAGAATTAAAACAAAAAACAAAACAAAACAAAAAAAAACAACCAAAAAGCAAAGGATGGTAAATCCAGTACCGGGAGAACCACCACCACCACCACCACAACAACAACAACAACAACAACAACAACAACAAAAATAACTCACACATAAGGAACCCAAAACAACAAACAGAGGTGGATTTGGAGACCCAGTACCGAGAGTCCAAAACCACCCTCCAGAATACAAAACTGAGACAAAATCCTCAACATGATCTAATAAACCTTAAAAAACTTATCTAAAAATAAAAAACTCTCCTCCCCCCCAAAAAAAGTTAAAAAGAAAAAAGAATATCCCTCTCAAACCAAACAAGACCACCACAACCAAAACAAAGGACCCCCCACTTACTGCCTGTTCCCACCCCCATCCCTCCGAAAATAAAAACAACAACTACCCCCAGAGGAGCTACAACAAAGCAGCAACAAAATGGCAACCGTAAAAGTCGTGGTTAAGGTGTGCAGTGTGAATCGATGTTATAACAAAGCAGCACCAGAGAGTTTGCTGTTCAATCAAAACTACAAGTGTTCAGAAGACATTAACCCTGAGCTTTGAGCCTGAGGTTGAATCTTTAACCCGGGGCTAAGTGTTAGGCCTGGGTTAATACAGTACAGGTGTGACTGAAGGCTGACCTTAACCCCTGGGCTTACTGGAGCACAGGGCTAAGAGATTAAGGTGTGAGAAGGGATAAAGGTCCCAGCAGACTCAAGTTCATAGGTAGTTTCTTCGCCACTCTCCACGACAGATGTGCCAGTTTGATTCTTGTCTGGACCTGTAATGACAAGCAACATGTTAAGAAGCAATAATAAAAATAGACATGGCACACTGGCATTGGCTCAAACACAAACATCATTAGAAAAAAAAAGTTAAAAAAAAATACATACTTTGTTTTTTTCCAAGACAACAGGCTAGACAAACTAAAACTACTATTACAACAGGAACCACTAGAGGTGCTGCCACTGATCCGACGACAACAGTCCCTCCACCTTCTGTGGGCTCTGGCTCCTCTGGTGGGCGTGTCACAGCTGTATGGAGAAAACATGACAGAAAGTATACTTACAAAAAATATATATAGTATGTATGATAATGGAACCAGTCAAAAGTTTGGACACACCTTCTCATTCAATGGTTTTTCTTTTTTTTTTTTTTTTATCATTAAAACATACTCTGGTTTGTTTAACACTATTTTGTTGTCTACAAAGTTTCATATCTTTCATAGTTTTGATGTCTTTGATAAGGTGTGTGTCTGTGTGTGTGTGTGTGTGTGTGTGTGTGTGTGTATAATAATCAAATCAAATTGAAATCAAATTTATTTCTATAGCCCTTTACAATAACCAACTTTACGGGGCCCCTGCCTGGTCTGGTGGAGCCCGGCCTCTGTGGATCTGGAACTGAGGGCCTGTTCTTGTGCTGCCATGATCAGAGCCTCTGTGCTGACTTTCAGTCCAGCCTTTTCCAGCCACTGGGATCTTTTCTCCATATCAGACGCTTCTGCTATCTGTCAGTGGCACATACCATGCAGGGGCTTGTCCCTCCATGATGGGAAGCACCGGTGCCCCCCAGGGAACAGTGCTGTCACCGTTCCTCTTCACCATCTACACCTCGGACTTCAGATACAACTCTGGAATGTGCCATCTCCAGAAGTTCTCCAACAACTCCTCCATTGTGGGTTGTATCAGCGAGGACAATGAGGAGGAGTACAGACGTGTGGTGGGGAGCTTCGTCTGCTGGCCGGAGGAGAACCACCTCAAGCTCAACATCACCAAAACCAAAGAGCTGCTGATGGACCTCCAGAGGAGCAGGAAGCCCCCAACCCCTATTACCATCCAGGGGGAGGAGGTGGAGATAGTGGACTCCTACAAGTTCCTGGGGGTTCACATCAACAGCAGGCTGGACTGGAGGGACAACACGGACACTGTGTACAGGAAGGGCCATCGTCGCATGTACTTCCTGAGGAGGCTCAGGTCCTTTAATATATGCAGCAGGCTGTTATGTTTTATCAGTCCATGGAGGCCATCACTCTGTTTTTTGCTGCGGTGTGCTGGGGAGGAGGGATCAAGGAGGGAGAGCGGCACAGGGTCAACAAGCTGGTGAGGAAGGACTGCAGCCGGACAGTTTGGAGGTGGTGGTGGAGAGGAGGATAAGAGACAAAATGAACAACATCCTGGAGAACCCCTCCCACCCCCTCTATGAGGAGCTGTGGCTGAGGGGGAGCACCTTCAGCCAGAGGCTCACTCTCCCCAGGTGCAGGACGGAGCGGGTCAGGTGCTCCTTTGTACCCACAGTCATCAGACTGTACAACAGTGCCTGAACCTCCCCCCGCCTCACACACACTGACACACACACAGACACACACACAAACATACACATTTAAAGGGACACAGGTTCCCAGTACTTTAGAGACACATTTGTGCTTTTACCTATTTATTGATTTATTATTATGATTGCACATGTGGTCACTGTTACTGCGACCTTATTGTTGTTATTTATCAGGCCACAGTGTTATTGTTATTGTGTGTCCTGTCTGTATTTGGTGTGTCTTGTATGTGTCTGTTCTTTTGCCGCTGTCACACTTTGAATTTCCACTCTGGGGGATTAATAAAGTCTTACTCTATCCTATTCTATTCTATTGCCTCCTCCTCCTTCTGCTCCTCCTCATTTGGACTTCTGCTGCCTGAGCTCGTCACTTAGCAGGTCATCACTGGTGGCCATCTTCCTGGATCTTTGCTGTTTTATCCTGGATGGTGGTTTTGACGCTCACCAGTCCTCGGCCTTCCTCTTTCCTCTTAGTGTGCAGCCTCAAGGTGCTCCACTTCGGGTGAAATCCTCCATGCATTGTCAGGAGCTTCCTTGTCTTAATATCAGTGGCCTTAAGATTCAGTCAGGATTTTAAGCACTCAAAACAGAGAGATAACCTGTATATTGAGGTTTTGTAAATTGTCCACAGCAGCATTACAACAAAGAAAGACAAATATGAAAAATGGAGCTGACCTTCCCCAACAGAGAAATCCTATATGAGAGATACAGTGATATTGTTTTACTTAACAGAGAATCAGCTAAAATAAACCAGGTAAAGAGAGTTACATTGAGTTCTACTTACCAGTGACTTTGAGTGAAGATTTGGCGACGGTAACTCCATCTCTGGTGGGCACTACACACCGATAGCTGCCTGAGTCGTTGGTCCTCAGGCTGGACAGATGAAGTCTGATGTTTCCTTTTCTCAGCTCGTCTTTGTCCACCTGAACTCGTCCTGTGAACTGCTCATCTCGATATTCTGGCTGCTCAACACCGTCTCGCAGATAATATACCCACTTATATTCAGATGAGAAATAGATTCTGAGGTCAGTGAGGGGCATGATGGGAGTGAAGGTCCACTCCATGGTGATGTTACTGTTCTCCTCTACCTGATAGACATCCTTGTTCACATTCACCTGTATTTTTCCTGCTGAGAGGTAATGAGACACAGACAGACTGAAATGATTCCTGTGCACGACCATCATCTGATCTTCAACACTCTGCCTATGTCAACTTTTTTCATGGAAACTTGTGGGCGTGTGAAGCCCTTTGACACTGGGCTTTAAATCAAGTTGAAGGTGAACTTTTTGGAGAGTTGTAGTGTCCCATGATGGTCTAAATCTCTAGCATTCTCTTGCTTTTGTAAATCTGCTGAGAGCTGTATAACCAATAAGCTATATATCAGGGCAGTGCAGTCAGAATATGTGTGTTGTATGTTTTAGTTTGGCTGAAAATGTATTTTGATGGTGTCCAATAAACTGAAGGTGTGAACTCACCACAGACAGAGGCTGTCAGGACAACAAGCAGCAGGAAGCTGATCATCTCCTCCCTGTGGAAGCAGAGGACAGACAGACCAATTAATCGGTTGGCTAATATCTGTGGATGAATAATATCTATTCATCCACTGAACAGGGTTCACTGAGCTGTTCCACCCCTGTGGCTTTTTCAATGCCAACATTTAGAGAGCGAGGCGGCCGATGGCCGATATCTAATGCTGATATCATGTTTTGTTTTCTGCTCTTTTTTTGTATTATTTGTTTTTTTCATCTAATAAAATTCAACACTTTAATGATCAGAAAAAAAAAGAGACACATCAGAGAGAAAGGGGGAGCACTAACTTCGCTCCACAGCAGCCACACTGACAGGCTGTCTGCAGATTTTATTTTTTTGTTTATCGGCCTCATGACCGCAGATACCAGGCGATGCAAACCAAAGCCAATCAGAAGAGAGAATCAGCCCCTCTCCACTGTTTTCTGAGTGACATATGGTCCGGCCAATCACAATCAAGTAACTGAAACCTACGTTGCTCAGCGGAGCTCAGTGGTGCTCACTGGTAAACAGGAGTTATCATCTTATGTAAGGTTGTCATGGCGACCGCTGAGCGTGATGTTATACAACCGTTAGTGTTTGAGCCCGACTCCGATCCAGAACCACAGATGAAACCGGCATTGTGTTGTGTCGGGTTGATAAAACTGAAATGAGCCCAACAGACGAGCAAATCTGGACTAAAACCCTGCAGGACCCGTGAAACCGGGACCCTGAGCGTGATGGTTTAGGACCGTACGTGTTTGAGCCCGACTCTGATCCAGAACCACAGACGGCAGGAGAAACCGAACCACCTCAAATCCGTTTATTACAGGATGTTTCAGAATGGGATGTTATGTTTGTTAAATATGTTGTAAATATGTTTTGAGCTTGTTGCCCTGGGGAGCTGAGGTGGACTGGCTAAGTTGGCTAGCTTGTGAGCTGGTTGCCTGGGGACAGAAGGCAGGCATTGTGGGCGGAGTCACTGTCCTCATGACATCATCAATTACGGAAATGCAGTTTGCTTGTTTTTCAGGGAGAGTTTCAAAAAACGGGCTGTTTGTTCGGACGCCTTCCACAAACCACAGACAGCGGTTACTGTGAGTTACAGGGACGTTTTCTAAAATTTGCCCAGGACCCCCTGGAGGACTCTCAAGGACCCCTTGTGGGTCCTGGACCCCATTTTGAAAACCACTGGTCTAAGTGATTGGTAACTAGGACCATTAGGGAAACTATTCAGTATCACACAAACTGCTTTCACCCTAAATAACTGAAACCCCTTCATATGAACGAGGAGACAAAACCATGTTTTTTTTTTTTACATTTACAGTACCAGCAATTCAATGGTTTTTATTGATTTTTATTTTTAAAACATATTCTGGTTTAACATTTTTTTTGGTTTTTTACATAATTCCATGTGTTTTCTTTCATAGTTTTGATGTCTTCAGTACTGATTAGTAATAAAAGTAATAAAAATGAAGAAAAACCATTGAATGAGAAGGTGTGTCCAGACTTTGGCTGATCCTGTGTTTAGACTGCACTCTCGTCTGCTCTCGAGGCTCAGAGTCAAACTCAAACAGGCCTTGTAGGAAGTTGTGCTTTCATTTGGCGTGCAGCGACAACAGAGCAAGAATCTGAGCCGAGGTCTCGGTTTTACTCATGCACTAAAAAACAAAACAAAACAAACAACAACAACAACAAAAACAGTTGTATGTTGTTTCTGCCACTTTCAATTTAAACACACACACACACACATTGTTTTTACTATACTTGTGGGGATGTTATATTGATTCATTCATTCTCTACAGCCCCTCCTTAATCTTTGTCATAACCAAATTACGCCTAACCATAACCCTTACCCTAACCTTACCCTAACTCTAATTCTAACTTTAACACTAACCTTGAACAAGAAGCCAAAGTAGCATGTGAGGACCGCCCAAACATGTCCTTTCTTTTCTTTTCTTTTCTTTTTTTTTTTTTTTTTTTAGAGCCAGGCCGCTGTGTTGCACACTTACCTTCAACCAGGGCATCAGAAACGTGGCTGGGAAGTTTGACGGTGAAAAATCGTCGCTGACCTCCTTAAAGTCCCGTTGTGAAAATCTGTAGGGTTAAAAAACTGAAAAAAGCAGCAGAGCGTTAGAGAGTTTGCTCTGCTGCCTGTTGCACTTCCTTCTCTGCACTTCACTTCCTTCTTGTGTTCTCTGCAGCCTCTCGAAGTTTCAAGTCTTATCAGTCAGTAGTGGCATCTTCAAAAGGAAAGTACCCACTTGTTTCTTTACACCTTTTCAGCTTCTGGCTCAAGCGTCTGCTCACTAAAGTTTATAATGTTACGACTCCATATTCAGCAGCTGAAAGAGTGAAATATGGACTCTGCTGTGGCGGCGTTTGCACGCCTTCTTGGGGCACAGATATATACTAAGCAAAAAAAAAGTTCTGCACCGCTTTTTCAGTCTATAATTTCTCCCCTTTATTTATACCCAATAGTGTTGTTTCTTATACCGTTGTAAAGCCTGATTCGTCCTCTTTCCAATGAGATACAACCTGTAAGGATCCTGCATTTCTGGAATGAGTGACACCGGTAATTGTGTGGGAAGCGACCAATTTTTTTTTGACAAAATCCCTTGCAATATTTTTTCAGTTGATCATTTCTCCCATTTAACAATACCGCCTGGTGTTGTCTTTCATACCGTTAGAAAGCCTGATTAGTCCCCTTTTCAATGAGAAATAAGTTGTAAGGATTGTCAATCGATTGGTATGACCAACATGGCTAAACATGTCCCCTCCCCCCCTTTTTGAGGGGAGCAAAATCCCATTCAGTGTGTTTTCAGTCGATCAACATTCCCTTCAATGTTCTTCTGTTGGTAATTTAAATTGCACTCACAGGTGTACCTAACTGGCACTTAATTGACAGCATATGGCAAAATAAGAAAATGAATAAACTATTGTGCTTCCCACCTGTTTAGCTGTGTTGCCTCATCCTTACAGTTATAGCCTATTGGAAAGGGGACTGGCATTCCAACAGTATAACTCACAAATCCAATTGGTCTGATCACAGGGGAGAAATGATCAACTGAAAACACATTGAAAAAAAGAAAAAAAGAGTCAAATGAAGTACCGGTAAATGGCCACTAGATGCCGCCAAAAGACAGCATTACTATGACAGGTTGGAGTGCAAGTCAAGCACTTCAGCTCTGACAGCATACAGCTGTTGTCACTTTATTACACTTAATATAGTCGGTTATTTGTGTTATGGTTATGTGATTCTGATCTGATATTTAAGGCAGAATGAGTCTGATTTATCAGGTGTGGTTTGTAAACACGACACTCAAAGTTGGCCCCTCCTCCCTAACTAAGCAAACTGCCAGCAGGGAGTTAGCTGCGGTTCCAGGTACCAGCGGGTGTTGCGTGAATTGGTGTCCTTCATCCTCTGCAACCACTGAAGCGCTTTATGGTCTGTCCCCAGGCTGAACTCCCGCCCAAGGAGGTAATATTTGAAAGAGTCCACGGCCCACTTGACCCCTAGTGCTTCCTTCTCGATGGCCGAGTAACGGACTTCCCTGGGGTACAGTTTGTGGCTTATGTAAGCCACGGGATGCCGATCATCTGGAGGACCCTGCCAGTGCCGGCTTTACCTGTGTTGGCGCTCTAGACAAAATTACGCCCTTGCGCCCTTCCATCCCTTCCATGCCTACCGCTAGCGGACAATTGCCTATATCGCCTATGCCAAAAGCCGGCCCTGGACCCTGCAGGAGCACAGCTCCGATACCTCTTTCAGAAGCGTCAGTCTGCAAGACAAAGGGCTTCTCAAAATCAGGACTGAACAAAACAGGGGACTAACTCAGAGACTGGTGGATGTCGTCAAAAGCGGCCACCGCTTCCTCTGTCCATCGCAGCTGGTTGGGCGCCCGCAAACAGGTCATGTCTGTGAAGCAAGCAGCCCTGGTAGAGAGACGAGGGATAAACCGCTGGTGAAAGCCGGCCATCCCTAAGAGGGACTTAAGCTGTCGCTTGGCGCAAGGCAAGGGGCAGGACTCTAGGGCATGGACCTTATGCACCTGCGGTTTTATCATACCATTGCCGATGACAAAGCCCAGGTACTCTGTCTCTGTCTTCGCAAAGACACACTTGGAGGGGTTGATGGTCAAGCCAGCTGCCTGAAGACGCAGGTACACCACTGGTTTGTAGATAGTACCTCAGAGGGAAAGAGAAATCTACAATAATCTACAATAATCTAAACCAATTCTAACTAATTCTATGATGAAGCCCCACCTCAGCTTCTATAGCTGGGAGGCCACAACCCCAGCAACAAGGGCCAAAAATGCTACCAACAGACTAAATACCAAACAATATGAAACAGGAGGACAAACAGCAGCTGAAGCAATCTGTGAAAAACAGACATAATGAACAGGTTGTCCTGTAATACTACAACTATGAGAGTAGGGTACAACTATGAGAGTAGGGTAAGTAGGGTGCTACAAAGCACCCTACTTACAAATATCTAGTTATTCTGGGTCTATAAGACCAACCGGTTACTTCAGCTGACCTAAATTCAGCTGACTCGTACCAAGTTGCACCAAACTGGAGCTCCACACAGCTGGAGTTACACAGGGGAGCTGCCCACTGAAAACAAAACCTAAGACAGGTTTGTGAGTGGACTTGCTGCCTAATCACACCTACCTTATATAGAGAAAAGTACAGGGCCACACTTCTTACACTGACTTCAGGTGTTTGACTCAGTCCCGTCCCCACAGGTGTGTAACCTCCAGCAGCAGCCATGCAGTCTGACTTTACCAACATCAGTGACAGAGCGTCTGGTTCTAAAGAGCTCACTGAGTTCCAGCGTGCTGCTGGAATAGTGATGGAACAGGAAGCCACCGCTGCAACAAGTCAGCTGCTCAAGTTTCTTCCCTCCTAGATATTCCACCATCAGCTGGAAGTGGGATTATTGCAAAGTGGAAGTGTTTAGGAACCACAGCGACTCGGTCACCAGGGGGCAGCACGTATATCCCTTATATTTTTACGGTTTTACATTATCTGTCCTTTGGATGGATTTTTAGATCAACAGTTCCTGGAAATGCTCGGAACATTTGGAGATTCTGATGCTGAAAATAATTTTAAAAAATAAAATGTTTGTGGCCAAATTAGTTTATGAAGCCATGGAAGAGGCGGAGTCTCTGAATTCAAATGTGTTTGATGGTGTGTTTCATCTCTCTGTTGTACTGTACCTGTACACACACACACACACACACACACACAAGCTGTGAACAAGCCTTACTTCAGAAGACTCAAAGATTCCAGTGCAATGTACTGACATTACACACAAATCCTGTCTATTTTCTGTTCTTGTGCAAACATCACGTTGATGTTTTTGTCGTGTTGACTCGTGTTCATGTGCATTTCTCTGTTCTGATCCTTGTAAGAATGTGATCTTTGCTGACCTGTCTCATGTAGTGTGTGTGTGTGTGTGTGTGTGTGTGTGTGTCTAGCTGCTCCTGACCCTGCTGTGTGTGTCAGTGCTGCCCCCTGCTGGAGAGTCAGGCCTCTCACCGTTTCCCCTCCTCTCCTGCTGGAATAAGTTATTGCCAAAACGACATGAAAAATATTAAATTAATTTTGACAATCAATCTGACAGACTGCGTCCTGTGTCTCAGTATGTTACAAAGTCTGACCTTATAGTTTCTAGATTCCATTTCTTTCTTTCTTTTACAACAGAAAAATAAGATGGTATCTTTTTATTCAACAAGACAAGAATAATTCATATTTTCACAGATTAAGGCTCAGAAAATATAAAAGTATATACTGTACAGTCTATTAAATGCTGTTAAGTGCAGTTATGCTACAGTTTGCACCATGTTTCATCTTATTTCTGGATGCCTTTTCCTCTTAATTTGAATTTTGTTCATTAATTATCAACTTTTTCTCCCTCAACATCCAGTGGAGAACAAGAGATTGACAAGAAACTGGTCTCTATATTTAATTTTGATTTTGAATATTTGACTCATATCCACTCAGTGTCCACCTTATCCGGTCCAGCTGTACAGTGTAATCCAGTCATGCCATGTTTCAAAACTGGAGAAAAAAAAAAGCTTTGAAAGGTCGACACTCTGTTTTTGGACGATTTGAAGGCTGGCATCACGTTTTAACAGGCTACAAAGACACTGACATTTAATATGACTTTGTACCTGAGTTTTGACACTTCACAACTCCAGCACACTTTTTTTTTTTTTTTTTTTTTTTTCCAACACGAGTTGCTAACAGATTGCTAACAGTTCTCATGGAGAATGGGATGTGAAAATGGGAAGTGACTCTGTGCAAAATACCGTAACTAAATTTGGAGTTGTTGTTCTCATGACAATCAGCCTTTTAACAGGGAAGTCACACAGAATTGGTGTATCAAGGTGTTTTAACTGATGATCGTTTAACTTTTAAACCTCACATTGAAAACTTTAAGCCCTAAGGTAGGTTTTTATTTCAGAAACAAATGCTGCTTTTCCTGTGCTGCTGTCTCAACAGGGCCTTTCTGTTGAGATTCTTTCTTTTTTTGGTTTCTAAATACGACATGATATTTATCCCATGTATGTGGCTGGTATCAGAGCCCAGTTTGAACCGCAGGGCAACTGTGTGACTGGAAATTGTGAGCATACAGATCTTCCACCTGTTATACTGTTGCATTTCTCTTGAATAACCATCATAAATGATATATTAATATGTATCTGAACATAAATCTTGTTTGTTTTAATGCTGATCCATGTTTTCGTCTGTTTGCTCTGCATTGAAACTGAGTTCAACCACTTTTCCATCTTTATAAATACTTGGGTCAAAGCAGATGTGATGGACCTCGACAGTGAAATTATAGAAATAAGAATACATTTGAGGTGGGAAGATCTGTAAATAGTTGAACTTATTCTTACAGACTACCAAAATAAAATATATTTGCCTGTAGATTTTGCCTATTAAAGGTAAAAACAGGGGGTGGAGACTTTCATTTGGGGATGCCACCACTGATAGGATTTTAACCTAAGGCTGCAGAAGTGAGGAAGTGCAGAAGAGGAAGTGCACTTGTACAACTGGAGGGAGTGAAAACAGCAGCAGAGCTCTCTCTCACGCTCTGCTGCTTTAGCAAATAAAAATCCATGTTATTTTTTTTTTTTATTATTATTATTTTTTAACCCTACAGATGTTCACAACAGGACTTTAAGGAGGTCGTTGACAATTTTTCACCGTCAAACTTCTCAGCCACGTTTCTGCTGCCCTGGGTCAAGGTAAGTGTGCAACACAGCGGCCTGACTCTAAAAAAGAAAAAAAGAAAAAGAAAGGACATGTTTGGGTGGTCCTCACATGCTACTTTGGCTTCTTGGTCAAGGTTAGTGTTAAGGTTAGGGTAAGGGTTAGTTTGAGGTTAGGTTTAAGTTTAGGGTAAGGGTTAGTTTGAGGTTAGGGTTAAGGTTAGGGTAAGGGTTATGGTTAGGCATAATGTGGTTATGACAAAGATTAAGGAAAGGCTGTAGAAAATGAATGAATCAATATAATGTCCCCACAAGAATAGTAAAAACAATGTGTGTGTGTGTGTGTGTGTGTGTGTGTGTGTGTGTTTAATTGAAATTGAAAGTAGCAGAAATGAGAAAACAACTGTTTTTGTGTTTGCTTGTTTGTTTGTTAGTTTGTTTTCGGTGTTTTAGATCTTGGGTCTGTTTCCCAAAGCAGGTTTAGTGAAAACTCGGAGTCTGTTAACCCTGAAATGAGGGAAACTCTGAGTTTTCCGTTTCACAAAGGGAGGTAACTCAAAGCAGAGAAAGAGGGGTAACTCTAGCCTGTTTCCCAGAGGGAGGGAACTTAAGCTCTCGGTCAGTTACCGCGGTAACAGACTCCATGAAAGTAACCTGGTCGGGACCTGCCCTGCGTTCCAATACTCATATGACCATACTATTTAGTATGGTCGTATGAGTATTGTTAGTATATCCCAATACATAGTATGTCAGATTCAGTATGCCAAGAGTACCAGGATGTTCTACTACATCCGGTCAGATTTTGCAGTATGCATGTCAGCATGCTGCTCTGGCCATTCTGACCCACAATCCTTTGTGCAGTGGACGTTACGTCGCACTGACTGAGTTGCGTGTACAAGCCACGCCCACAAAGACCACAAAAATGCACAAAAGTTTCTTCAATATTGGGGCTACAGTTTCATGAAAGTTGCAAAGCTGTAGCACATATGGTTGATTTGTTATGAATTTTCAAAGTTTTTAAATTTAGAGGCTTGCTATAGCGCCACCATCAGGACTATTGGCTTGAGTTTGCAGCTGAGGTAATCTGGCATGGGATTGGACCTTTGTGCAAAGTTTGGTGAGTTTTCACTAATGGGAAGTATGATTTCCTCGGAAGAAAAAGAAAGAAAGAAAGAAAGAAAGAAAGAAAGAAAGAAAGAAAGAAAGAAAGAAAATATCTAGGAAAACAATAGTGTCCTGGCAACTTAGCAGCCTGGACCTTAATGACACAGCAGAAAGAAAGGAAGGGGGGGGGGGATTTTATTTTTTGTTAATCGGCCTCATGACCGCAGATATCAGCCGGTGCAACTTTCTCAAAATGTCAGATATTAGCCAACCAATTAATTGGTCTATCTGTCCTCTGCTTCCACAGGGAGGAGATGATCAGCTTCCTGCTGCTTGTTGTCCTGACAGCCTCTGTCTGTGGTGAGTTCAGTTCAGTTTATTGGACACCATCAAAATCCATTTTCAGCCAAACTAAAACATACAACACACATATTGTGACTGCACTGCCCTGATATATAGCTTATTGGTTATACAGCTATCAGCAGATTTACAAAAGCAAGAGAATGTAAGAGATTTAGACCATCATGGGACACTACAACTCTCCAAAAAGTTCACCTTCAACTTGATTTAAAGCCCAGTGTCAAAGGGCTTCACACAAGTTTCCATGAACAAAGTTGACATAGGCAGAGTGTTGAAGATCAGATGATGGTCGTGCACAGGAATCATTTCAGTCTGTCTGTGTCTCTTTACCTCTCAGCAGGAAAAATACAGGTGAATGTGAGCCAGGCTGTCTATCAGGCAGAGGAGAACAGTAACATCACCATGGAGTGGACCGTCACTCCCATCATGCCCCTCACCGACTTCAGCATCGATATCTCCTTTAGGGAATCTCAATATAAGCACTTTACGTCTGTATATAAAATGCATTATGGTGTTGAGCAGCGAGAATATCAAGATGAGAAGTTCACAGGACGAGTTCAGGTGGACAAAGACGAGCTGAGAAAAGGAAACATCAGACTTCATCTGTCCAGCCTGAGGACCAGCGACTCAGGCAGCTATGATTGTCATGTGTTCACCAGAGATGAAGTTATCGCCACCGAATCTTCACTCAGCGTCACTGGTAAGTAGAACTCAAAGGAACTTTCAAACTGCACCACTGAATCACTGCTGGACAGTACTGTTACCACACGTGCTACTGTAGTACTCAGGGATGGGAATTCATCAGTCAAGTTAATCAAATTTAATTGATATCAATGCCATTATCGATTCTTATTGATTCGACTCTTTATAGACTCCCTTATTGATCCCATCCTGTGAATTTTCTTTGTGAGGCTGTGGAGGTGTGGGCAGTTCACACATCACTGTCACACTGTTAGATAAAACCAGTGATCGTCCACCACTGCTGGGTGGACATACTGTGTATTTTACATAGTATGTATATATAATCTGTCATGTTTTCTCCATACAGCTGCGACACCCCGACCAGAGGAGCCAGAGCACACAAAAGGTGGAAGGGCTTTTGTCTTCGGAGCAGCACCAGCAGCTCAAGCAGTTCTCCTTCCTGTAGTAGCTGTAGTAGCAGCAGCAGTCGTAGTAGTTTGTTGAGCCCGTTGTCTTGGAAGTATGTTCACATTTCCTATATACAGGGTGTCCATAAAGTCTCTTTACAATTTAACAAATTTACTACAAAAGCAAATGAATACACAAATCTGTGGGAATTACAAAATGAGGAGTAGATATTGAAGTTTGTTTGCCTCATTTAATCCACCTCTATATGGGCACCGTTAGTTGCACAAAGCACATCAAGACGGGACTCGATTTCTTGCCGTGTTCACTGCAGCAGAGCCTCATCAATGGTGGCAACGGCATCAGTGACCTTTTGCTTCAGGTCGTTGATGTCCCATATCTTTGTTCCATACCCCATATCTTTAACAAAACCCTGTAGTTTTGCTGAGTCTTTATATTCAATTTTGTTTCAATAAACCACGATACACATTGTGCCTTTTCTTAAGGTGTAGCCATTTTTTTAGGGGTTTATTTAACAGAACCTATTTCATCAACAGGGTACCTGAAATACACAAATGCAATGTGATTAAAAACTTTGATAACCACTGAGTACACAGAACAAATCTGAATAACATATCTCATTAGTTGCTTTTGTAATAGATTTTTTAAATTGTAAAGAGACTTTGTGTACACCCTGTATTTTTTTAACCAATTTTATTTCTAATAATGTTTGTGTTTCCCCACCCTTTTTTCACACAATCCCCACCCTGGGGATTTACCACCAGTGATCATGAATGTGACCAATAGATGACTGTTCCTAATCTTCAGGGACACTAATGTCAACCAAATCACTGACAGCTGGTTGCCGAATTTTCTCTGCAGAGGGCTGTTTCATAAAACCTAGATAGGGGATTAAGCCAGGATTTCTCAGGTATCCTGGCTGAATTTCACCTTGACTGGGTTTCACAACAGCAGTGGCATGAAAGTTACCATGGAGGTTTATTCTGGGCAGCTAGCCGGCTCCAGACCAGGAAAACACACTAAGCCAGGATGGACTGACTAGACTTGGTCAAGCCTCACTTGTTCTGTTATCCTGAATTTCTTCATTCTTCTTTTGTGAAACAGCCCTCAGGTTTGCTAACCCAGCTTTCTGTTAACTGGGGGCTAACAAACTCAGGGTTACTCAGTGAACCCGAGTCTGTGAAATAGCCCTCAGGTGTTGTCAGTCTTCGTGTTTGCGTAAATGATCAGCTAAAGGGCGTCAGCTCTTATCGTTTGCTTGATACAGAGAAGAAAGTATTACAATCTTTTTGCTGTTGTTGTGTTTAAGTAGCTAGATACCATTTGACAGGTCGACATTATCTATCATATCATCAGGGTGACCTAGGTGGGAGAGAGAAAAAAAGAAAGAAAAAAAAAGAAAAAAAAAAGAGTCAAATGTAGTACCAGTTAATGGCCACTAGATGCCGCCAAAAGACAGCATTACTATGACAGGTTGGAGTGCAAGTCAAGCACTTCAGCTCTGACAGCATACAGCTGTTGTCACTTTATTACACTTAATACACTCCTTCATATTTGTGTTATGGTTATGTGATTCTGATCTGATATTTAAGGCAGAATGAGTCTGATTCATCAGCTGTGGTTTGTAAACACAACACTCAAAGTTGGCCCCTCCTCCCTGACTAAGCAAACTGCCAGCAGGGAGTTTTCCTTTAGGAGGTAGGACGTAGAAATGTAACATCACTCATTTGTCCTTACTGTTTTTTCCACATACACCAGGATCGGTGAGTGAAAATCCTGGTGTTGTTTTGATTTTTACTGTTTATTGTGCTGGCGCTATTCAAATTTCAACACATTTTTTTCATGTTATTTTCAATGCTACTTAATGCAGCTTGTACAAGAATGTTGTTACTAGCCAGAAACCTCCCTGTGCAGCTCTTTTTGTATAAATGTGTGTTCCTGTTCCTTTTCCAATTAGAAATCCAAATTGTTTAATAATAATGTAATAAAATTTGGTGAGAAAATATTGAATGTTATTGAATATCACTGCAGACTCACTGTTTGACTGATCTATTTGGAGCATATGAGTCAATACTTGTATCATTCACTTATTTTTGCATATTTTGAAGAATATACCTTGACAGACTTCTGAATTCAGCACAGGCTGCAGTCTGAACAAGCCAGGAAAAAAAATCAGCTTTCTGGGACCCGTGGTTTAAGTGTAATGATTTTTTCAAGGTTTGGAAATCTCTGAAAAATAAGATTTTTTGTGATGACCCAAGCTTGGGGATTTTTTGTTTGTTTTCTAAAGGAAAACAGAGACATGATTCCCCAACGAAAGACAAAATTAGTTTAAGGAACTAGAAAGAGCTGGGGGGGGGGGGGGGGGGGGGGGGGGGGGGGGAGTGTCGGTTCAAAATAAATTCAGTCAATGCTACAAGTGACATAAAGTATAAAAAATATCCTGTTTTATGATACAAACATGCAAGATAATGTTGTTTTCCTTTGCTCAGGCTTCCAGTTTAACAACTAGACATTATAGCAGGCTAAAATAAAAACTCACTGACTTTAAACAGTACAAAATAAAACTTTCTTCTCTTGCTGCGTGTTTCCGCCATCAGCCTTTCAGGGAGATATTCTTCCCACACAACATCGACTCTGCAGAAATGCTCCAGCTGAGACTGGATGTATGGCAAGAACACTTGCTGTGCATAATCTGAAAATGTCTTTGCAGCACCAGGTCGCAGCATGTTCATGATCGCAGCCCCATCAGGAATGATGACTTGGACAGTGGGAATGGATGCATTTTAATGTGAAGGAACCAGGTCCATCAAACAGCCCACCAAGTCCCACTTGGTGCCAGTTCTCAGCTTGCCCATTTGTGACAGTGCTGGTGGACATGACTGGTTTTCATGCTCAAAGAATTCATCCAGATTTCCAGGGAATAGTCATTCTTCAGGGATGATATGTTCTTGTTGAGACTTGGAGTTTTCTTGGACTGGAGGCCAGCCAATTCGAGGGAGTTTTTTTTCTCTTGATGGGAAATTGTGTGTGGTATTGTCTGGTTAACTAAACACTGAAGGCTGAAACATGTGGCAAGAGAGGGAAGGGAATTTGTTGACGCATTGAGCCATCCAGTGCCATTCCTGAGAATTGGCCAGAGTATCTACGTATTGATGAGAACAAAGCTGAGCTGTTCTCTTTACGGGCAACTTGTGTCACATCCCCTGCCACTGAGAAACAGGTAATCAACACTCATCATGCTTCTTGCTTTTACTGGTTTTGACACTGTCATCATTTGGAGGAAGGTTCAAGAAGACGACATGGAATACATGGAAGAACTTCAGTGATGTGACTTGTGCCTTCTGTGCCTTGGCCACCACACCAGACGCCGTAGATGACTGGATGGACTCTTGAGTGATTTGTGGTTTTGCTGAATGACCGCACTAGCAGCCAGGAATCACAGAAGCAGCTGTTCACCCAAAAAGGTAGAACAATTGATGGAGTCCGCCAACACAAGCAGCACTACATACAAAGAGGGCAGCCTACCAAGCTGGTCACTGCTGAGGACAGGCCATGGTTGCAGTCCCTGAACTCCCCTCCCCAGGTGGCTGGGGGTGGAAGAGGAAGGACACAGAATGAATGAATGAATGAATGAATAATTTATCCCACTTTTATACACCTGTAAAATGTGTTATGTGACAACAAAGTTGATTCTGATTCTGACAGGTGGATGGGAAGTTCACTGGACCACACGACCAGAAGCAAGCCTGGCATGTCGCGACCTCCTCCACTGTGGTTGCAAAAAGGGATGTTGTGGAAGATGCAAATGTGCCCTTTGCTGCCCTTTGCTACTGTGGTAGACTGTGTCATCATACGTAACTTTGTGTTGTCACACTTTCCTTCCTGTTTGGCTTTATTAAAAATGCCTTTAGGCTAAATGGTATCCTGTTTCTGTACTTCTGTGTAGTTCCACTTTGGCCATTGCCATAACACACATGCATTTCATGGCATATCTGTCAACATCTTAGAAAACATGTACCGAAATATATATTTTGACGGATTTTACTATTATTTAATTAACTGAATGCCGGAAATATGTAGTTAGGTAGTTGCCAGCATGTTGTAAATAGTACCACTGTATTCCTCATCCTTGAAAATGTAGTATTAGCCACCAGGATCAAGATCTTAGGTGGTCTAGAACCTGAGTTACAGGTAAAATCACAGCAGGTGGCAGCCATTTTGAAAAATGGTTGCCACGGTTACCACGGGACAAATCTGCGATGGCCCTCTAGCCAAAAATTATCCTTAGGGCATGCTCTAACAGTGTGCCAAATTTCATGCTTGTATCGTAAAGTGCAGGATTCCATCAAAATATTGCGCATAGCTGCTGGACTATAAGGAGCTCACTGAGTTCCAGCAAGTTTCTTCCCTCCTAGATATTCCACCATCAGCTGGAAGTGGGATTATTTCAAAGTGGAAGCGTTCAGGAACCACAGCGACTCGGCCACCAGGGGGCGGCACCATGTAAAGTTACAGAGCGGGGTCGCCGAGCGCCGAGGCTCATAGTGTGTAAAAGTGTCTGACGCTCTGCCACCTCAGTACCTGCAGAGCTCCAAACCTCCTCTGGCATCAACATCAGCACAGAAACTGAGCGCCGGGAGCTTCATGGCCGAGCGGCCGCACGCCAGCCACACGTCACAGAGCACAACGCCGAATGGCGGACGGAGCGGCGTAAAGCACGGAGCGGTGGAAACATGTTCTGTGGAGCGACCAATCAGGCGTCTCTATGTGGCGGTCTGATGGACGAGTCTGGGTTTGGGGAAGGCCAGGAGAACGTTCCCTGCCTCCAGGAGAACGTTCCCTGCCTCCAGGAGAACGTTCCCCGCCTCCAGGAGAACGTTCCCTGCCTGAGCGCATTGTGCCGACTGTGCAGTTTGCTGGAGGAGGGGTCACGCTGTGGGCTGGTGTTTCTGGGCTCGGCCTCGGCCCCTCAGCTCCACTGAAGGGAAATCTGAACGCTTCAGCTCACCGACACATTTTGGACAATTCTCTGCTTCCAGCTCTGTGGGACCAGTTTGGGGAAGGAAGGCCCTTTCCTGTCCCAGCATGACTGAGCCCATTTTGCAAAAATGGTGGTCAACTGTGACCACAAGAATTTGTTGCAACACAGTTGATCGCCATTCTCATCATGTTTTAACAGGCTACAAAGACACTGACATTTCTGCAAACATGACTTTTTAGCTGATTTTTCACACTTCACTAGTCCGGGAATGGGAGCGAATTGTGTTGCGACACAATGAACTGTGTTGTTTCAACACACATTTTTGACACAGTTTGCAAAAATGGTGTTTAACTGTGAACACAAGAATGTGTCGCAACACAGTTGAACGTCATTCTTTCACAGGAAACCCAAAAACTCCTGCAGGTCCAGATAATCTGGTCCAGATAATAATTCTTTTTAAAAACTTGCCGATGATTTTATTACTAAACCCTTATCAAGCATATTTAAGTGCACTGTCACTTGTTGTCACAAAAAAAAAACTGCGCAACTCCTTTTATCAATCTCTCTAAAGCCTTCAGTACAGCTGGGGTCCCACAAAGTTCTGGTTTGGACCCACTTTTGTTTACTATCTATGTTAACAACAGGGCTCAGCATGTTCTTTATGCAAAGTATAAAACCATGAAATGATGTCACCCCTGTCCAGTCATCTGAGGATCTGAAGTCAGCCGTTAGCATGATCTGAAACTTGTGTTGAGCAACACTTAAACCAAATCTGGAGTTGTTTGCTCATGCCAAGCAGACATCAGCTTCTCCTCTTAACAGAGCAGTCACATTGAACTGGTATCTCTTTCCAAGTATCAAGGCGTTTTAACTGATGATCGTTTAACTTTTAAAACTCACACTGACAACTTGAAGCCCTGAGGTAAGTTTTTATTTTATAAACAAATGCTGCTTTTCCTATGCTGCCAAGAAAAAATGATTTATCGCAGGCTGCAAAGCTCTCACTCACCATTTCATCTCTGTATGCCAGAGGTGGACTCACTCTCTGAGGCAAATGCTGTGGAGAAAAAAAAAATCTGTGGAAATTGTAACTTCGTCCTTAGCTAGACCCTCTTGTCTCTCTCTTTAGGCATGTGATTCTGTGAGTTGCTTCTATATGGTTTGTTATAGGTGTTTTTAATGTGTGTTTGCATGTTGATTGAATCTCAACAGAGATTCTTTCTTTTTTCGGTTAGGCTTTAAACGCACTCTAAATGCCATCCCAAAAATGTGGAAAGCTGCCTTTTTCTCTCTCTGTTGAAATGTATATTAAAAACAATGTGTGTGTGTTTTTTAATCGAAATTGAAAGTAGCAGAAATGAGAAAACAACTGCTTGTTTTTTGTTTTTTTTTTTTGTTTTTTTTTTAGTGCATGAGGGGATCTTAAAAGCGAGACCTCAGCTCAGATTCTTGCTCTGTTGTCAAACAAAGCACAACTTCCTACAAGGCTTGTTTGAATTTGACTCGAGAGCAGACGAGAGTGCAGTCTAAACACAGTATCAGCCGAAGTCTGGACACAACTTCTCATTCATTGGTTTTTCTTTATTTTTACTACTTTTTATTACTTTTATTACTAATCAGTACTGAAGACATTAACACTATGAAAGAACAAACATGGAATTCTTTATTTGTGTGCGCTCACTGGGGTGCTGGAGTGCTGGGGGCTGTTATTGGCTGGGGCTGGGATGTCTCTTCTCATGGGGCACACCGGCTGGGGTGGGTGGGGGTTCTGTGGCTCTGTGGCGGTGCCCCGCTGCAGCACCATGGGTCCTCTGCCTACCTGTGGCTTGGTGGGCCCCTGAGCTGTGGCATTCCGGCCTGGGCCGTGGGCAGCCCCCAACGTAGAGGGCAGCGCTTCCTGACCTGGTTCCTCTGTACTCAGCCAAACAAACATTATGTGCATGTGTGTGTGTGTGTGTGTGTGTGTGTGTGCACGTGTGTGTGTGTGTGTGCGCAAGTGTGTGTGTGTGTGCGTGTGTGCGTGCAAGTCTGTGTGTGTGAGAGAGAATCGTGGGGTGGGGGTCTAGAGGTTGGGGTGGGGGTGGGGGGCAGGGGGTGTTTTTAACATGTAAAGCACTTTGTGCTACATCTCATGTATGAAAAGTGCTCTACAAATAAAGTTTGAATTGAATTGAATTAATGGTCCTAGTTACCAATCACTTATGGCGCTTTTCCACTAGCACCTACTCGGCTCAACTCTACTCGCCTCTACACGGTTTGGGTGGTTTTCCATTACAGTTGAGTAGTACCTCACTGTGGGTGGAGTCGTCATAGCAAGGCGGCGCACCGTCCAGCTCCCTCTGGATTCTTTGGGCCACCACCAAGTACAGAAAAGTCTCCATCTCTTCATTTGACCACCATTGCCACCATTTGCCATTTTCTGACTTTGCCAACTTCAGTGATCAATACGCACGGTCACTGTTGCTTTTTTTTTTTTTTTAAATGCCGGGTTTGGTTTTCGTTTTGGCCTTCGCGGCATTTACGTCACATTCTCGGCTCAACTCAGCTCGACTCAGCTCGCTTGGAACCCCGGCTGAGTAGGTCCTAAAATGGGACCTGGTCCCAGGTACTACCACGTAATGGAAAAGCTCTCAAACCGAGTAGAGTCGAGCCGAGAAGGTACTAGTGGAAAAGCGCCATTAGACCAGGAGTTTTCAAAATGAGGTCCAGGACTCATAAGGGGTCCTGGACAAATTTTAGAAAACTTCCCTGTAACTCACAGTAACCTCTGTCTGTGGTTTGTGGAAGGCGTCTGAACAAACACAAGACATCAGAGAGCTGACGGAGTGGGGGTCCGGGGCTTAATGACGGACAACTTGGGGCTCCACAACATGAGACAGTTTGAGTTAGCCAGCGCTCAGGAGCATGGAAACGTGTCTTAACATGTGGCGTGTTCAAATGTAGCAAACACATAAATGTATATTCATATTCATTTCAAACCATCCAGAGATGTAATGAAGGAAATGCATCTAAAGCTCGTTTCCCCACTATTCATCCACTGAACAGGGTTCACTGAGCTGCTCCACCCCTGTGGCTTTTTCAGTGCCAACATTTAGAGAGCGAGGTGGCCGATGGCCGATATCTAATGCTGATATCATGTTTTGTTTTCTGCTCTTTTTTGGATTATTTGTTTTTGCATCTAATAAAATTCAAAACTTTAATGATGAGAAAAAAATGAGAATGCAGAGAGAAAGGGGGACAGCAGCAGCCGCACTGACAGGCTGCCTGCAGATGCCTTCCTGTCTGCAAACATGTTTTTTTGTTTGTTTGTTTGTTTATCGGCCTCATGACCGCAGATATCAGCCGGTGCAACTATCTCAAAATGTCAGATATTAGCCAACTGATTAATTGGTCTATCTGTCCTCTGCTTCCACAGGGAGGAGATGATCAGCATCCTGCTGCTTGTTGTCCTGACAGCCTCTGTCTGTGGTGAGTTCACACCTTCAGTTTATTGGACACCATCAAAATACATTTTCAGTCAAACTAAAACATACAACACACATATTGTGACTGCACTGCCCTGATATATAGCTTATTGGTTATACAGCTATCAGCAGATTTCCAAAAGCAAGAGAATGCAAGAGATTTAGACCATCATGGGACACTACAACTCTCCAAAAAGTTCACCTTCAACTTGATTTAAAGCCCAGTGTCAAAGGGCTTCACACGCCCACAAGTTTCCATGAAAAAAGTTGACATAGGCAGAGTGTTGAAGATCAGATGATGGTCGTGCACAGGAATCATTTCAGTCTGTCTGTGTCTCATTACCTCTCAGCAGGAAAAATACAGGTGAATGTGAGCCAGGCTGTCTATCAGGCAGAGGAGAACAGTAACATCACCATGGAGTGGACCTTCACTCCCATCATGCCCCTAACCGGCCTCAGCATCTGGTTTTCAAAAAGGGGATCTGAAAATGAGTGGTGGCATATATATTTTCTGCGAGACGGTGTGCAGTACACAGAAGCTCAATTTGAGCAGTTCACAGGACGAGTTCAGGTGGACAAAGACGAGCTGAGAAAAGGAAACATCAGACTTCATCTGTCCAGACTGAGGACCAACGACTCAGGCAGCTACGGGTGCGGAGTGTACACCAGAGATGAAGTTGACTTTATTGATGAAGTTATCGCCACCAAATCTTCACTCAACGTCACTGGTAAGTAGAACTCTCAAACTGTACCACTGAATCACTGCTGGACAGTACTGTTACCACACGTACTACTGTAGTAATTAGGGATGGGAATTAATCAATCAATTTCATCAAATTTTATTGATATCAATGCTATTATCGATTCTTATTGATTCGACTCTTTATAGACTCCCTTATTGATCCCTTCCTGTGAATTTTCTTTGTGAGGAAAGTAGACTGTACAGGTTTTCAGTGTCAACAAAACAAGTTTCATTGAGTCTCTGAACCCTGAACAAGATGTGCGCCACCTGCAGGCAGAGTCAGTGACGGGCACACAGTGTGCTGACACAGAGCAGCTCTGGTCGACTGGCGGTGAAGAGCGTCCGACTCACGTGACTCCTGATGTTTGATCCAGCCTTGAACGAAATCACAGCTGGACAGATGTTGCACGTCGCGCTGTTAGTGTCATTTTTTGAGACACACTTTCAACCACTTTTGTCTCTTGTGACTGTCCGCCATGTTTACTTCCTCGCTGACTGCCTCTCTCCAGACCGTGTTGTTCAAAAGCATCGATACGGGAATCGTTAATATTAAATGCAAATGATGTCGATGGATTGAACCAGCTGGAACCGGTTCTCAACTGAAACCGGTTCTCGATCCCCATCCCTAGCAGTACTACTGTGGGATGTCGGTTACCATGGCTACAACTACAGTTCTACAGCGAGCTGGGCCTGTCACCAAACCACTGTAGTGGCTGTGGAGGTGTGGGCAGTTCACACATCACTGTCACACTGTTAGATAAGATGAGACCGTGGAGACGCCAGTAAATTCAGATTGATGATATCGCACCACATTTACCACATCAAATCCAGACATCAGAGACGTGGAGTGATGTATGAAATAGTTTTGTGAGAAGGAATTGGATAAGCAGAAAAATCCCAAACCTTAAAGTGCATGAAAATCACTTTTCAGTGTTTTGCTGGAAAAAATCATTACCTGTGTTTGAGGTTTCAGAGTCATAAAGTTTATTTGATAAAGTTGTTTTATGTTTCAAATGATGTAGCCGTCACTGCCAACATGCCTACATGCGTCCTTCACATTGTAATGGATGTTAAGCAATAAATCCACTAGAGGGCAGCTCAAACGTGTATACAGTCGTATGAAAAAGTTTGGGCACCCCTTAGGAAAATAAGTGCATCAGTTTGTCACTTGCTGAGCTTTTGAAGCAGCAACTTCATTTCAACATATGTTATACCTTATGGAAACAGAAACATCTCAGTAGTGAAATAATTTTTATTGGTCCAACAGAAACATTTTTATATGCATTTAAACAAAAATAGGCATGTGCATAAATTTGGGCACCCCAAAGAAAAAATTCCATTAATATTTAGTAGAGCCCCCTTTTGCTGTAATAACAGCCTGTAGATGGCTCCTATAGCCACAGACAGTCCCTGAAGTCTGGCAGGTGGTATTTTGAGCCATTCCTCCATACAAAACGCCTCCAGTTCAGTCAGGTTTCTTGGCCTCCGTGCGTAGACAGCCTGCTTCAAATCAATCCATACATTTTCAATGATGTTAAGGTCAGGGGACTGGGATGGCCATTCCAGAACATTGTACTTGTGCTTCTGCATGAATTCCTTGGTGGATTTTGAACAGTGCTTAAGATCATTGTCCTGCTGAAAAATCCAATCCCGGCATAACTTCAACTTTGTGACCGACTCTTGAACATTCTTGTCAAGAATCTGCTGATACTGAGAGGAATTCATGTGGCCCTCAGCTTTAACAAGGTTTCCAGTACCAGAGGGCTATTCCATGAAAGCAGCTAAAGAAAGCTGCGCTTACGTGATATAGCCTGGCTTGAATTAGCGTCAACTTTTACTAAAGCCTCAACCCGTTCCACTAACGCGATTCAGCCGCGTCAGGTCAAGCTAATTCTTGCCACGTTTGAACAAGCCTCAAGTGTGCGCGTTCACGGGGCACATAGGCAGCCCAGAACAGTCGATTGTCGAAACGAAGATACAAATTATGAAAATGTCTCAAAAGGAGGGGGAAAGCCTCGACATTTTCAGCGGCGGAGCAGACACTGCTGATTGAACTATATGAAGAATGTAGGGAAATTATCACAAACAGGGCCAGCTTTTGGCATAGGCGGTATAGGCAATTGCCTAGGGCGCCATCTGCTGGAGGGGCGCCGCTAGCGGCCAGAGGGGCGCCAGCAGCGGGATTGTTGGCCGGCGCGACACCGTCGGGATATGGAAATCAAAAAAACTGGAGAAGGAAGTAGGCTAAGTAGCCTATAAATTTAAACACAACAGAAAGCCATGGTTTGGACTGTATTTAATGCTTTCATTCTTTGTCTTCACAGCTTGAACAAAATGATGATGATTGAGTTTGTTTTGTTGTTTTTTTTTTTTAATGGTTAATAGGCTAAATGATTTCAAAACTTAGGCACAGTCTTTCTGAAATTATAGGTACATGTACAAATCCAAATATAAAGGGATCATTCCAAAAGTGGGATGACCATGAATCCAATTGGGATTAACTGAAATATGTGTACTGTAAACGTCCCTCACCTGTGTCAACTAACCTATTGGCTTCGGGCAGAATAGAGGCGGATCATCGCAAATTGCGGGTGGGAAATAAAATAAGACGTCTTTTTTATTTAACCTCATGTTCTTTTCAACCCTTTTATGTTCAACGCTCGTTGTTGCATTTGATGTATGACTTGTGCTATATGAATAAAATTTGATTGAGTAATTGATTGTTTATTCAGAGACTGACAGTGGTAACACATGATTTTCATTACGTTTATTTTTATTAAGTAAACACGTAGGCCTACATTCATGCTTGGTCACATTGTGGGAAATAGGCTAAGTCTGAACTTATATTCATGGTGCTACATAATTAAATTTGAATTTAATTAAATTGAATATATGATGCCAGAACAACAATATACATGATGGGACCGTCATTTGGGGGTCTGTTTGCGTCCATCGGACATTCTTTGACACGCAGCTGAGCTAAGCTTGACCGTAAGGCGCCACGGAGCAGGCTAGTTCTGCTGACTAAGTTGCCATGGTTACTGAGCTGCAACTCATACAAGCCACTTTGATGGAACGGAACTCTCACTTAAATTAGCGAGTGTCACACTCGGCCTTCGAGTGTGGGCAGTTTGGCCAAAGGCTAGCTGAAAAGGTGCAATTCAACAAAAAAAAAATGCTCCAAAAAAGATAGCAAAGTCGATTTAAAGGAAGAAAATGAGGTGTTTTATTGTCCTTTCTTACCAGCAGTAAATAAGGCAAAAAAAAAAAATACAGCCAGGAAAAAAAAAAAAACACTATTTACAAAAGACAGTCTTGGCACCACTAGGTCTGCACCATATGGCAGCCCTTCGCTGACTGACTAGGAGGGGGTAGATCCCCTCTATTTAAAGGCAAGGCCCCTCCCACTGGACCATACCACCTTTAATTGAACATAGGAACAATTATTTTCCAAACAAACAAAAACATTTAAACCCCTGTACATGATTGAAGTACCTTAAATCAGTCAGTCACATTACATTATTAATATTACACCATTACCAGGTTACATTATATTTTTATTCACTGGGATGGTGCAGTATAAGCGGACAAAGCACCTGCCTACTCATCAATCAGGCAGTACAAAAGGCTGCCTGAAACTGTGCTTGGGTCCTTTGACACTGCCCAGGACCAGGAAGCACTGCGGTAAGGACAAGGACACATTAGAAAACAACTCAAAATATCATTATCATTATTTAAATAAAGAGTTCTCACCTCACTTAAGTGTTTGTGTGTGTTTGTGGTAACCTTAACATGAACAAATAGCACAGGAAACAGCATTGTTGTCATATGTAGCTCAGTGTGTGCACCCACCAAACTATACAGAAGCATGCTACCTGGCTACCCTGTTGCATGTGGAGTGAGTGATGGTGTGGTGTGCTGCTGTGGTGTGTTACTAGTGGCAGGGGAAACTGCCACATTACCTCCCCCCTCTCCTGGCGCAGCCGTGGTGGTCAGCCGAGACAGGTAGTCTGCCAACAGATTGTTCTTGCCAGATTTGTGGCGGATCCTGAAACTGAAGGGTTGCAAGTCAAGATACCAACGTGTGACCCTAGCATTGCGGTCCTTCATTGTGTTGATCCATGATAGAGCTCTGTGGTCTGTTTCCAAGTCAAACTCCCTTCCAAGGAGATAATAGCGCAGACTCTCCAAAGCCCATTTAATGGCTAAACCCTCCTTCTCGATTGTTGAATACCTGGTCTCCCGAGGCTCCAACTTACGGCTGAGATACAACACTGGTCTCTCCTCTCCCTCATCCCCTTGTGCCAGCACAGCTCCAATGCCAACATCAGAAGCATCTGCCTGGACCACGAAGCGCTTCTGAAAATCAGGACTGCAGAGGACAGGTGAGGAACACATGGCATTCTTGAGAGCAGTAAAGGACTGCTCACATTCTGGGGACCACCTTACAGGGTTGGGTTCCCCTTTTCGGGTCAAATTAGTCAGAGGGGTGGCAATAGTGGAGTAGTGGGGAATAAAGTTAGAGTACCATGCTACAAGGCCTACGAATGACCTCACCTGCTTCTTGGTGCGTGGGCGTTGGGCATTGCGGATGGCTTCAACCTTGTCCACAAGAGGGCGGATGTGGCCCCCTCCAAGCTGAAACCCCAGATACTGGACTTCACCCTTGGCCCACTCGCACTTCTGAGCATTGAGGGTCAAGCCGGCCCTCTCAATGCAGGTCAGGATCTGTCTCAGATGTTGGAGATGGTCCTCCCAGGAATGGCTGAAGATGACAACGTCATCAAGGTATGCAGCACTGAAGGATTCGAACCCTCTGAGAACCGCATCCATCAACCTTTGGAATGTTGCAGGCGCTCCATGCAGTCCAAACGGCATTACTGTGAACTGGTACAGTCCTGACGGTGTACGGAAGGCAGTGTACTGTTTTGAGGTCTCCTCCAAAGGAATCTGCCAATAACCTTTGCAGAGGTCCAACGTGGTTATGTACTTGGCATTTCCCACACGCTCGACCAGGTCATCTATGCGAGGCATGGGGTAAGCATCAAAGCAGGACACGGCATTAACCTTCCTGAAGTCGATACAGGGCCGTTGAGAACCATCCTTCTTAGGCACCATCACCATGGGACTGGACCACTCACTGTCAGATGGCTCGATCACCCCGAGATCAAGCATCTTCTGGACCTCATCCTTTAGGCACCCCACCAACCGTTCTGGAACACGGTACGGCCTCTGACGTATGGGAGGAGTGTCTGCCTTTTGGAGACGGATGGTGTGCTGGATCAGTACCGTTCGTCCTGGACCATCTCGGAAAAGACCAGTCATCTCCCGGAAAAGCATCTGCAACTCCTGCTGGTGTGGTGAGGGCAGGTGCTCCAGGTGAGGGGTTTTTGGCTGGAGAAGTTGTTGCAGGTTAGAGTCAGACTCACCATCTTCCTCTTTGACCTGACGCACCAGCAGCACCTTGGCAGGCTCACGCTCCTTCCACTCTTTGAGCAGGTTGATGTGGTAGACCTGGGTTGCTTTCCCCTTGTCTGGGTGAGCCACCTCGTACGTCACTGGTCCCATCTTCCTTAGCACCTCATAAGGCCCCTGCCATTTGGCTAACAGCTTGTTGCAGCTGGTTGGGAGTAAGATCAGGACCTTCTGACCTGGTGTCAGCTCCCTCTGCCGAGCCCTTTTGTCGTACCAGAACTTCTGGTCCTGCTGCGCCCTCTTCAGGTTGGCTTGGGCCTCCTCATGGTACTTCTCAAGGCGTTCACGCATTTGGAGTACATAGGATAGGATACCTTCTGGTGCTGGTTTCTTGGTTTCCTCCCACTCCTTCCTCAGGAGATCTAGTGGCCCCTGCACTGGCCATCCATAAAGTAGCTCAAACGGGGAGAAACCGGTTGATGCCTGGGGCACCTCCCTGTAGGCAAACAAGACAAAAGGTAACCACTTGTCCCAGTCACGGCCAGTATCAGAGACAAACTTACGCAGCATCTGCTTCAGCGTTTGGTTGAATCGCTCCACCAAGCCATCAGTCTGTGGATGGTATGGAGTCGTCCAAATGCCTTTGATTCCCAGTTCCTTCTGCAGCTGCTTCATCGTGCCAGAGGTAAAGCTGGTAGCTTGATCTGTGATGATCTCATCTGGCACTCCTACACGGGAGAAAAGCTGGACAAGGGCACTGATTATCTTTGGTGTTTTTATGCTACGGAGAGGAAAAGCTTCTGGGAACCGGGTGGCATAGTCACAGACCACAAGTATGTACTGGTAACCAGAACTACTTTTCTCCAGAGGACCCACCACATCCATGGCTATGCGCCGGAAAGGGGTACTGATAATGGGTAGTGGGTGTAATGGAACCTGTTTGGCTTTGATGTGTGTGGTGACCTGACACTCTGGGCATGTGGTGCAGAAATGTTTGACATCATTAAACATTGTTGGCCAGTAAAACCGTGACCCCAACCTCATGTATGTTTTCTGCTGCCCTAGATGGCCTGCCCATGGTACTGTATGTGCCAGATGTAAAACAAGAGGCCTACAACTGGTTGGTACCACTAAGCGTTTACCTGCATCCCCCATTGCATACAGAATGTCATTTTCCACCATAAATCCTGGACCACAATCTTGTTTGCCCCCCCCATTCTCAACCTGCTTGTACAAAACAGACAGAGTAGGATCAGACATTTGCAACTGGCTTATGTCATTGGGAATGTCCCAATTAACACTCACAGGCTCGGGATAACTTTCTACCTTATCAAGGGGGCCTTGCATTTTCTCAATGCGACGTTGTCGCCTTGGTTTTCTTGGGCCTTTGAAACCACCCTCACACAGATCACCATCAAGATCTGGGAGGGGCTCCAGGCCAGCTTTAACCTGAGACCTTGTAACCATAGCACACATTTCAGTTTTCTGTTGTTTTTCTGCAATTAGGTCTCGCAAGATTGGCAAATCCCTCCCGAGGACACAATCAACAGACAAATGGTCAATAACCCCCACCTGCAGCAAAAATGCCTGCCCATCTACCCCTAGGGTGACTTCAGATGTGGGGTAGGGTTTCTGGTCCCCATGAACACATTCAATGTCAGTTTTGTTCCCATAGTCAATACCAGTGTCTGGCAGATAGCATTTCTTAATCAGTGACATGGAACTCCCACTGTCAAGCAAAGCCAACACTTGTACCCCATTAACAGTAACTGGATGGAATGAGGCATCTTCTGAGCACATGTTACCTGGATCTCTAGACACTTCTCTGTGGGGAACATAACAGTAACCAGACAGTTTAGGTTTTTTGAGAGGGCAGTCTGAGGCCTTGTGGCCTGGCTGCTGGCAGTAATAACAAATGATTTCCCCATAGCTGGAACTATCCTGCCCATATCTACTAGACCCCCGAGTCCCCTGACTGGCACTTGCCTGCTGTCCACCTCTGCTGACCCCTACATTCCCCTGTGTCCCATAGTTCTTAAACTTCTGACCTTCTTGTCGGCTGTCCCCTTGTCCTCTGTTAGGCTGGCGCTGTTGGGACCTGGTCTGTACTGGCCTCCGGGCGTTGACATACTGGGTTGCAAGCTTGGCTGCTTCTAAGCCCGTGGTGGGCTCACGCTCCTTGACCCACGTGCGGATGTCAGGTGGAAAGACTCTCAGCAGCTGCTCCAACACGATGGCTTCCCCGATGTCCTCCACACTGCACTGGTCTGGCTTGATCCAACGTCGATACAGGCCTTTCAAGCGTTGGTAGGTTTCAGTCGGCGTCTCTCCATGGGGTACAGCTGGATCTCTGAAGCGCTGGCGATAAGTCTCCGCAGAAATGTCAAATTTAGCCAGCAGGGCCTGTTTAAGGTCTGGGTAGGAGTCAGACTGCTCCTCATCCATGGCGGAGTAGGCCTCCAATGCCTTCCCCGTCAGCAAAGGAACAAGCCTGTAGGCCCACTCAGTCTCTGGCCACGCCCAAGTTTTGGCAATCCGCTCAAAGCGGAGGAGGTAATTCTCAATGTCCTCACCAGACTGGAATGGAAGCAATTTGGGGTCCTTCCGTGGGGCTGGTACTGGTGGCTGCTGCTGTATTATTGGTGTTGCTGATGGCTGCTGCAGGGTGTGAAGAGTTGCTCTGGATGGGGCCCATACTGGAGGTTGAGGTGTGGGAAGTGCTATTAGGGAGGCAGCGCTCCCCATGCTGGGACTAGAGCTGGCTGCTGGTGTAGCTGGCTGACTGCTGGCTTGGATGGCTGTCCGTAGTCCTCTGAGTTCCCCTAGGAGTGCTTCTTCCCTGTCCCTCTGAGCACCCATAAACTGGCGTAGCAGATCGACCATCTCCTGCTGCGGCGGCGCTGCAGGGGCCGGCTCCTCCTCCTCATCAGTCTCCCATTCCTCACCCTCTGCATCTGGTTCAGCTGACTCAGGATCTGTTTTGAGTTTGGCTGTCTTGCTCCTGGTTTGAATTTTCCTTTGGCCCCCCCTGGGGGCCTTTCGGGTGGCCATCCCACCACTGCCACCAAATGTCACACTCGGCCTTCGAGTGTGGGCAGTTTGGCCAAAGGCTAGCTGAAAAGGTGCAATTCAACAAAAAAAAAATGCTCCAAAAAAGATAGCAAAGTCGATTTAAAGGAAGAAAATGAGGTGTTTTATTGTCCTTTCTTACCAGCAGTAAATAAGGCAAAAAAAAATACAGCCAGGAAAAAAAAAAAAAACACTATTTACAAAAGACAGTCTTGGCACCACTAGGTCTGCACCATATGGCAGCCCTTCGCTGACTGACTAGGAGGGGGTAGATCCCCTCTATTTAAAGGCAAGGCCCCTCCCACTGGACCATACCACCTTTAATTGAACATAGGAACAATTATTTTCCAAACAAACAAAAACATTTAAACCCCTGTACATGATTGAAGTACCTTAAATCAGTCAGTCACATTACATTATTAATATTACACCATTACCAGGTTACATTATATTTTTATTCACTGGGATGGTGCAGTATAAGCGGACAAAGCACCTGCCTACTCATCAATCAGGCAGTATAAAAGGCTGCCTGAAACTGTGCTTGGGTCCTTTGACACTGCCCAGGACCAGGAAGCACTGCGGTAAGGACAAGGACACATTAGAAAACAACTCAAAATATCATTATCATTATTTAAATAAAGAGTTCTCACCTCACTTAAGTGTTTGTGTGTGTTTGTGGTAACCTTAACATGAACAAATAGCACAGGAAACAGCATTGTTGTCATATGTAGCTCAGTGTGTGCACCCACCAAACTATACAGAAGCATGCTACCTGGCTACCCTGTTGCATGTGGAGTGAGTGATGGTGTGGTGTGCTGCTGTGGTGTGTTACTAGTGGCAGGGGAAACTGCCACAGCGAGGCTTATCGAAATAAGCCAGGCTATCCCGTTAGCCAGCTTGATGGAACCCAGCTGGCATTCAACCGACGTTCAACATTGAAATATAATTTAAAACATGTCAGTTGTTGTTTCTACACTGAAACAATGTTGAAATAATATATATAGCTAACAATTGCGGAAACGTTGACAACCTATCAATAAATCAGCGTTGAAATATAAACAAGATCTGTATGTTGATTCAACCTATTGGCCTCTTCCACCCAGCTGGCATTTTAATATTTATTCAACACTGAATCAACATCATAACTCATGGGTGAATCAATGTTGAATTTGGTTTTGATTTTGCAAAGGGAATCAACGTTGATATTGTAATGTTGTTTCAACATGAGTGAACTAATGTTGAAGGCACAACAGTGAATTAATATTGAAAATTCCCGTTCCCACTGCCGGGGGGTGCGCGTCTGAATCACTAGGAAAGTAGTAGGAAAAATAGTTCTGCTTTGAAAAATGTAACTAGAAAAGCAAAGCAATGTATACTTTTTTACACGGTGACACTTGTGACAGCTCTCTCCCCCATTGACTCCCATAATACCTGGAACCCACAAGCTGAGGAGAGAAGGACAAACACACTTTTTTAACTCGCCGAATCTCGAGTATTTTGGGAAGTTGGCAAATAAGACACAGTTTGAAAGCCCAAGGCCTTACCTTTCTCATGATACCTTTTATTTTCTGCTCAGACTTACTGTCTTTGAGGAAAAAAAGCATTTGTTTGACCAGTACTTTTAGGCGATTTTCTCCCAAGAGCCACTGTCACTCATGCTGTGTGCTCACACACTTTATAGAGCCTCATTTCTGACTCCGCTCGCACAAGCAGCTTTAGTCCAGTGGATAGGCTCTCTGCCTGCCATGCAGGAGACCAGGGTTCAACTCCCCACCTGGGCAAAAGCGACAACACTCCACAACCTACTAACAGCATAGGGCTGGTGGGCTACCACGTGGTCGCAAAGGTGGCAAGCACGTTCAGAGTTTCTCCTTATTAATTTTTAGAGATTCAGACGCGCACCCCCCGGCAGCGGGAACGGGAATTTTCTATATTAATTCACTGTTGTGCCTTCAACATTAGTTCACTCATGTTGAAACAACATTACAATATCAACGTTGATTCCCTTTGCAAAATCAAAACCAAATTCAACATTGATTCACCCATGAGTTATGATGTTGATTCAGTGTTGAATAAATGTTAAAATGCCAGCTGGGAATAGGCCCCTGTGCTAGCCACATAGCCCCATAACATGATGGACCCTCCACCAAATTTCACCTATGGTGCTTACCGCTGTCCCTGGGCCGCCTCCGCCTCCACTGGCAGCTTTTTTTTTTTTTTTGCAGACGCACCCTGACGTAACATGTCCGTGCACCCGGTCAGTGGTGTTTCAAAGATGGAAAATAGAAAGAGCAAGGGTGGCGCGGAGAAGGCAAGAATTAAAAAGAGGAAAGCTCTGGAAACAGACGCAGCCAAATGTGCTAAAATTGGCGACTTTTTCACTAAAACGAGCTCGCGGTTTGAAACGACAAATGAGGACGATGAAACGGGTAAGGCAAGATGTTGAACTTTGCCTGCAAACCACCGTTCAAGTTAATTAATTAACCCTCCTATTATGTTTGGGGTCAATTTGACCCCAGCCAATGTTTAACATCTTTAAATGAATGATTAACATCATTTTTTTTGCTTCATATTTAATGAGTGTTCCTAATGTAATGGGCACTAGGCTACCGGGTAAAGATGAAATTCACATGATATGTTTTCAATGTTCTGTTCACACTTTTTAACGCATCGGTTATAAATAACAAAAATCTGTACTTAGAAATAACATAGAGCCATTAAAACTCCAAAAATTAATATTTCTTTCCAATTTCAGATTTATCAGTGAGATTTTATGGTGATTTGCATATTTCTTCTATTGTCGCATAATAGGAATACTGGATGTATAAGTGGGGGTGGGGTGGAGTTATGTTTTATTTAAAGGGCTATTTAGGTCGTCAACAAAGAAACATAAAGTACCTGACACATAAACTTTTGTTACAATTGGCCGTTTAGTTCAATGTTTCTTGCATTATCCAATGTATTACATAGTTCAGGGCAGCTTGGCTGCTAAGCAGAGGACAGACACAGCAGGAGCCAGATACTTTCTCTATCTTGTTATTTAGGTCTGTTGCATTAGATACTCGCCCAGTCAACATTCACACACATAGCATCACACATTCCAGAAACAAGGCATGGACAGTGGTTGGCCTGTCCATGTCCGGATAACTGGCCAATTACTCTCGGTTGCGTTTAAGTCCAACCTATGTACGGGGCAGGCCCAGCCAAAGAACATAAATGTGTATCATTTCCTGATATCGGGGCTCTTTCTGACTGAGATCCTGCAGGAGCTCTGTCACACTGAGCCCAGCGCTGCCTTGCTTTGTATGTGACCATAATAAATATTGCATCAGAAAATTGAAGACTGACTCCGGTCTGTTCTTGGGCTTTCAGCAAAAGAATCGGGAGCTAACACTTTGATACCAATTTTAGTTATAATAATTTTGTGGAAGTTTAAACTGCAGGGGTCAAATTGACCCCAAACATAAAAGATGTTCAAAAATGTGAACATAACAGGAGGGTTAAGTCAGTGTTGTGTGGCGTTGTGATTTAACATAACCTTAGGCTATATAATTTAAATAAAAGTATGCTGCAACGCCACATAACTGGGAAACTTTGTCTTGTAGCCCCTCAGAGTCAGAAGCAAGATCCAGCACCAAGCACCAGCCATGAGCCCACAAGTCCAGAGTGGACAGGTAGGATTGCTCATTGAATGAATATTATTAGAATGAATGTAATGAAGAGTATGGTGTAGACCTGCCATATATGAAAAGTGTCCTAAGATGCTAGATGATTCAGCACTACATTAATGAAACTGACCTGAATTGATCAGAAGGCTTTGTAAAAAGAGGAGATTTGTGCTGAGAATTATGACAATTTTTAAAATGTGATTTGGTGTCAGAAGCAGAGCCAGGAGCCAGTAGTGATGAGGGGATTACTCCTGTCAGTATGGAAGGAACAGGTGAGCTGTTGTAACAGAGTGTGTGAACAAGCAAGTATTAGTTCCAATACAACCACTTTCTATGCTCAAATGATAGTAGTGACCCGTTATATATTTTGATTTTAATAATAATAGGTTGTGATCTAAAGTGGGCCGGTCTGAGGCATGAAACTCCAGGGCTGAAAATGAGCCCCACTCCGGCCCTGGTGGACATACTGTGTATTTTACACAGTTTGTATATTTAATGTGTCATGTTTTCTCCACACAGCTGCGACACTCTCACCAAAGGAGCCAGAGCCCACAAAAGGTGGAAGGACTTTTGTCTTCGGAGCAGCACCAGCAGCTCAAGCAGTTCTCCTTCCTGTAGTAGCTGTAGTAGCAGCAGCAGTCATAGTAGTTTGTTGAGCCCGTTGTCCTGGAAGTATGTTCACATTTCCTATATACAGGGAGTCCATAAAGTCTCTTTTAACACATTTATTACAAAAACAAATGTATACACAAATCTGTGGGAATTATTACAAAATGAGGAGTAGATATTGAAGTTTGCCTCATTTAATACACCTCTATATGGGCACCATTAGATGCACAAAGCACATCAAGATGGGACTCGATTTCTTGCCATGTTGGCTGCAGCAGAGCCTCATCAATGGTGTTTATTGTGCTGGCACTATTCAAATCTCAACACTTATTTTTGTATTTTTTTATTTTCAGTGCTCCTTAATGCAGCTTGTACAAGAATGTTGTTACTAGCCAGAAACCTCCCTGTGCAGCTCTCTTTGTATAAATGTGCGTTCCTGTTCCTTTTCCAATTAAAAACCCAAATTGTTTAATAATAATGTAATAAAATTTGGTGAGAAAATATTGATTGTTATTGAATATCACTGCAGACTCGCTGTTTGACTGATCCATTTGGAGCATTTGAGTCAATACTTGTATCATTCACTGATTTTTACCTATTTTGAAGAATATACCATTACAGACTTCTGAATTCAGCACAGGCTGCACTCTGAACAAACTCAGTGAATGTGCTGGAAAAAAATCAGCTTTCTGGGACCCATGGTGTAAGTGCAATGTTTTTTTTTTGTTTGTTTTTTTTCAAGGATTGGTGAAAAATCTCTGAAAAATGAGATTTTTTTTATGGTGACCCAACCTTGGGGATTTTTAGTTTGTTTCCCAAAGGACAACAGAGACATGATTCCCCAACAAAAGGAAACTTTATTTTAAGGAACTAGAAAGAGCTGGAAGGAGGAAAGTGTTGGTTCAAAATGAATTCAGTCAATGCAACAAGTGACGGAAAGTATAAAAAAAATATCGAGTTTCATGATCCAACCATGCAGGATAATGTTGTTTTCCTTTACTCAGGCTTCCAATATAAAAAGTAGACATTATTGCAGGCTAAAAACTCACTGACTTTAAAACAGTACAAAGTAAAGGTGTGTGTGCACCAACTAAATAACATGAGTAAATGGAATTTGTTACTTCCAGCGCTACACATGGAAAACATTTAGTGTGTTTTTAGTGATCCTATTTTATATCACAGTCTTAATTAGGAGATTTTAATATATGTACAGTACAGGCCAAAAGTTTGGACACACCTTCTCATTCAATGCGTTTTCTTTATTTTCATGACTATTTACATTGTAGATTCTAACTGAAGGAATCAAAACTATGAATGAACACATGTGAAGTTATGTACTTAACAAAAAAAGGTGAAATAACTGAAAACATGTTTTATATTGTAGTTTCTTCAAAATAGCCACCCTTTGCTCTGATTACTGCTTTGCACACTCTTGGCATTCTCTCCATGAGCTTCAAGAGGTAGTCACCTGAAATGGTTTTCCAACAGTCTTGAAGGAGTTCCCAGAGGTGTTTAGCACTTGTTGGCCCCTTTGCCTTCACTCTGCGGTCCAGCTCACCCCAAACCATCTGGATTGGGTTCAGGTCCGGTGACTGTGGAGGCCAGGTCATCTGCCGCAGCACTCCATCACTCTCCTTCTTGGTCAAATAGCCCTTACACAGCCTGGAGGTGTGTTTGGGCTCATTGTCCTGTTGAAAAATAAATGATCGTCCAACTAAAGGCAAACCGGATGGGATGGCATGTCGCTGCAGGATGCTGTGGTAGCCATGCTGGTTCAGTGTGCCTTCAATTTTGAATAAATCCCCGATAGTGTCACCAGCAAAACACCCCCACGCCATCACACCTCCTCCTCCATGCTTCACAGTGGGAACCAGGCATGTGGAATCCATCCGTTCACCTTTTCTGCGTCTCACAAAGACACGGCGGTTGGAACCAAAGATCGCAAATTTGGACTCATCAGACCAAAGCACAGATTTCCACTGGTCTAATGTCCATTCCTTGTGTTTCTTGGCCCAAACAAATCTCTTCTGCTTGTTGCCTCTCCTTAGCAGTGGTTTCCTAGCAGCTATTTGACCATGAAGGCCTAATTCGCGCAGTCTCCTCTTAACAGTTGTTCTAGAGATGGGTCTGCTGCTAGAACTGTGTGTGGCATTTATCTGGTCTCTGATCTGAGCTGCTGTTAACTTGCGATTTCTGAGGCTGGTGACTCCGATGAACTTGTCCTCAGAAGCAGAGGTGACTCTTGGTCTTCCTTTCCTGGGTCGGTCCTCATGTGTGCCAGGTTTTGTTGTAGCGCTTGATGGTTTTTGCGACTCCACTTGGGGACACATTTAAAGTTTTTGCAATTTTCCGGACTGACTGACCTTCATTTCTTAAAGTAATGATGGCCACTGGTTTTTCTTTAGTTAGCTGATTGGTTCTTGCCATAATATGAATTTTAACAGTTGTCCAATAGGGCTGTCGGCTGTGTAGTAACCTGACTTCTGCACAACACAACTGATGGTCCCAACCCCATTGATAAAGCAAGAAATTCCACTAATTAACCCTGATAAGGCACACCTGTGAAGTGAAAACCATTTCAGGTGACTACCTCTTGAAGCTCATCGAGAGAATGCCAAGAGTGTGCAAAGCAGTAATCAGAGCAAAGGGTGGCTATTTTGAAGAAACTAGAATATAAAACATGCTTTCAGTTATTTCACCTTTTTTTTGTTAAGTACATAACTCCACATGTGTTCATTCATAGTTTTGATGCCTTCAGTGAGAATCTACAATGTAAATAGTCATGAAAATAAAGAAAACGCATTGAATGAGAAGGTGTGTCCAAACTTTTGGCCTGTACTGTATATGCAGCTGCCCAGGTAACTTCACTCAGGCCATACAGGAACCCACTCATTCTGAGGGACACATAATTGACTTGGTTCTGTATGTCAGTCTCAGCCCTGACAGTAAACTCAAAAATAGATTTCCCACTGATCAAACCCTCTCCAAAAAGCATCTGATTCTCCTGGGCCTGATTGAGGCACGTAGATCACTGTAGGGTTTTTTCAGTATCAAGTGAAATAAATTGAATTGATTTAATATTATGGCTATGTGTGATTGACTTTGATTTTGAATGATATTAAAGAGGCCAGTGCAAATACTCACCACAGTCAAACACACAGTCACAGCAAACCCAACCTCATAAATGACGCCCGGTGCTTCTGGCCACAGCATGCAGTGAAGGGAACTCACCCAAGTGGCTGACGCCTCCAGGTGGCACCCAGCCTCCAGGCAAAATACTAAAAACACAGTGAACCATCAAGCAGAGATACACTAGAGAAGCAGGTACACCACTGGTTTACAGATAGTTGTGCAGTTTGCTGGAGGAGGGGTAACGCTGTGGGCTGGTGTTTCTGGGCTCGCCCTCGGCCCCTCAGCTTCACTGAAGGGAAATCTGAACGCTTCAGCTCACCGACACATTTTGGACAATTCTCTGCTTCCAGCTCTGTGGGACCAGTTTGGGGAAGGAAGGCCCTTTCCTGTCCCTCTTCTGGTGCCTTATTCTGCCTCATTTCGGCACAAAAAAACCCAAAAATAAATCAAGTGAGCCTGCACTGGAGATTTGTTTTCTTCACTTTTGGAATCAGAAACCAGATTTGAACCCTGAACATGAGACCAGATGAACTTCTGTGTCACACTTTGGTTTTCTTTTCAAAGCTCTGGTGAGGTTTCACTGCAGTCTGTTGTTTTGCTGCTGCTCTGTTTCTGTGCCCATGTTTGTACCTGTTTAATTACATGACAAGCCAAGGGGAAATAAACACATGAAAGAATCATTTGGGGCTCTGATGAGTCACACCCAACAATTTTTTTATATATTCTGAGACGTGCCCACTGCAAAGGAGGAAGTGGATGAAGGAGAGAAAGCAGCATCGTTGCTTCCACACACTCTGCTTTATTTTCAAGGTTTTTGTTTTAACGCCACAGATGTTGGCATCTGGACTTTAAGGAGGTCAGCGACACTTTTTCATCGTCAAACTTCTCTGCCACGTTTCTGATGCTGCGGCTAAAGGTGAGTGTGTAACACAGCGGCCTGTCTCCAAAAAAACTGTAGATAGAGGTTTGAAAATGTTTGAAAAAGTTATTTCTTGTTCACATCTTTCTTTCTTTCATCCAAAAGTTTGAACCAGAACATGTGGTGAGGCCTCCTTTTACCATTACAGCCCACGTTTGTGGAACAGTTTGCCTGAGGACCTGAGGAAAACAGAGAATGTGGACATTTTTAAAAGCAAACTCAAGACCTACCCTTTTAGTCTGGCTTTTAACGAAATTTTATTTTACTAAATTTTATTTATTTATTATGTTTATGGCCTTTAACTGAGTTTTATTTATTTTATTACTTTTATTTTTTTAGATATTTACTGAATTTTAATCTATACAGTCATCTTATCTCTATAGTATCGATTATCTTCTCCCTGGTGTTTCCTCACTTCAGAGTAGCGAGTGTAAGAGGGCGTTTCCTCAGTGTTTTTAAATTTGTGTGTATGTGTGTGTGTGCGTGTGTGTGTGTGTGTGTGTGTGTGTGTGTGTGTGTGTGTGTGTGTGCCTTGATTGAAATCAAAAGTAGCAGGAATGAGTTCTTCTTGCTCTGTTGTCGTTGCATGTCAAGGCTTGTCTAAACTAATAAACCATGTGGATGATTTGTCCCCTCTCTCACATGGAGGGGTATGAGGGGGATCCCTGATAGTCCTAGTTACTGCTTAGTTAGACCAGGAGTTTTCAAAATGGGGTGCGGGACCCACAAGGGGTCCTTGAGGGTCTTCCAGGGGGTCCTGGACAAATTTCAGAAAACGTCCCTGTAACTCACAGTAACCTCTGTCTGTGGTTTGTGGAAGGCGTCTGAACAAACACAAGACATCAGAGAGCTGACGGAGTGGGGGTCCGGGGCTTAATGACGGACAACTTGCCTGGTTCCTTTCAGTGATTTCACCTGAGTCTTGTTTGCCCCTCCCAGTTCCTCACCTGTCCTGTCTTGTGTTTCAGCTCTGGTTGTTCTGATCCCTCCCAGAGTTTCCCTCAGCCTCTCCTCTGTGTTCTCCTGTCTTGTGCTCCAGCCCCTTCCCCAGGTGTGTCCCTTTTGCTCTTTAGTTCTTGTGGATTGAAGTCCTGTTTTCAGTGCTCTTCCTTGTCTGTCCATTGTTTTGTCTTGTCTTTCCTACCATGTGTTCCCTGTGAGTTTATGAAATATTTTGTTGTTTGCTGAGCTCCGTGCCTCCATATTCCTGCATTTGGGTCCATCCACCACCTCCATCCATGACAGCAGCAAACTCATAAATATATATTCATATGCATTTCAAACCATCCAGAGATGTAATGAAGGAAATGCATCTAAAGCTCGTTTCCCCACTATTCATCCACTGAACAGGGTTCACTGAGCTGCTCCACCCCTGTGACTTTTTTAATACCAACATTTAGAGAGCGAGGCGGCCGATGGCCGATATCTAATGCTGATATCATGTTTTGTTTTCTGCTCTTTTTTGGATTGTTTGTTTTTGCATCTAATAAAATTCAACACTTTAATGATGAGAAAAAAATGAGACAGCAGAGAGAAAGGGGGACAGCAGCAGCCGCACTGACAGGCTGCCTGCAGATGCCTGCCTGTCTGCAGACATGTTTTTTTTTTGTTTGTTTGTTTTGTTTGTTTATCGGCCGCATGACTGCAGATATCAGCCAATGCAAACTCTCTCAAAATGCCAGATATTAGCCAACCAATTAACTATCTGTCCTCTGCTTCCACAGGGAGGAGATGATCATCATCCTGCTGCTTGTTGTCCTGACAGCCTCTGTCTGTGGTGAGTTCACACCTTCAGTTTATTGGACACCATCAAAATACATTTTAAGTCAAACTAAAACATACAACACACATATTGTGACTGCACTGCCCTGATATATAGCTTATTGGTTATACAGCTCTCAGCAGATTTAAAAAAGCAAGAGAATGCAAGAGATTTAGACCATCACGGGACACTACAACTCTCCAAAAAGTTCACCTTCAACTTGATTTAAAGCCCAGTGTCAAAGGGCTTCACACGCCCACAAGTTTCCATGAAAAAAGTTGACATAGGCAGAGTGTTGAAGATCAGATGATGGTCGTGCACAGGAATCATTTCAGTCTGTCTGTGTCTCATTACCTCTCAGCAGGAGAATTACAGCTGAATGCGAGCCAGGCTGTCTATCAGGCAGAGGAGAACAGTAACATCACCATGGAGTGGACCTTCACTCCCATCGTGCCCCTCATCGACCTCAGAATCGGTTTCTTATTTTGGGGATCTAAAAATGAGACCTGTATGTATGTATATTATCTGAAAGATGGTGTTGAGAATCCAGACTTTCAACATGAGCAGTTCACAGGACGAGTTCAGGTGGACAAAGACGAGCTGGGAAAAGGAAACATCAGACTTCATCTGTCCAGCCTGAGGACCAACGACTCAGGCAGCTACGGGTGTGATGTGTGGACCATAGATGAAGATGGCTTCGTTTATGAAGATAGCATCATCGCCAGATCTTCACTCAACGTCACTGGTAAGTAGAACTCAGTGTAACTCTCAAACTGCACCACTGAATCACTGCTGGACAGGCAGGCAGAGGCAGATCAAACCAGCTGGAACCGGTTCTCAGCTGAAACCTGTTCTCGATCCCCATCCCTAGCAGTACTACTGTGGGATGTCAGTTACTATGGCTACAACTACAGTTCTACAGCAAACTGGGCCTGTCACCAAACCACTGTAGTGGCTGTGGAGGTGTGGGCAGTTCACACATCACTGTCACACAGTTAGATAAGATGAGACCGTGGAGACGCCAGTAAATTCAGATTGATGATATCGCACCACATTTACCACATCAAATCCAGACATCAGAGACGTGTAGTGATGTATGAAATAGTTTTGTGATAAGGAATTGGTGAGCAGAAAAATTCAAAATCTTAAAGTGCATGAAAACCACTTTTCAGTGTTTTGCTGGAAATCTTAGTACCTGTGTCTGAGGTTTCAGAGTCATAAAGTTTATTTGATAGTTATTTTATGTTCCCTTCATGTGCAAAAATAAAAATGTGTGTTTCAAATGATGTAACCGTCACTGCCAACATGCATACATGCGTCCTTCACATTGTAATGGAAGTTAAACAATAAATCCACTAGAGGGCAGCTCAAACGTGTATATGTATAGATAGTTAAATGGATATGTTTCTGTAGTACTGCTGTAGTAAATGTTCTACCAGTGATCGTCAACCACTGCTGAGTGGACATACTGTGTATTTTACACAGTATGTATATATAATCTGTCATGTTTTCTCCATACAGCTGCAACACCCCCACCAGAGGAGCCAAAAAGAGGAAGCACTGGTCTCAATGGAGCAGCACCAGCAGCTCAAGCAGTTCTCCTTCCTGTAGTAGCTGTAGCAGCAGCAGCAGTCGTTGTAGTTTGTTGAGCCTGTTGTCTTGGAAGTATTTTGACATTTCCTATATACAGGGTGTCCATAAAGTCTCTTTTAACCAATTTATTACAAAAGCAAATGAATACACAAATCTGTGGGAATTATTACAAAATGAGGAGTAGATATTGAAGTTTGTTTGCCTCATTTAATACAACTCTATATGGGCACCGTTAGTTGCACAAAGCACATCAAGACGGTACTCGATTTCTTGCCATGTTCGCTGCAGCAGAGCCTCATCAATGGTGGCAACGGCATCAGTGACCTTTTGCTTCAGGTCATTGATGTCCCCTATCTTTGTTCCATACACCATATCTTTAACAGAACCCTGTAGTTTTGCTGAGTCTGCATATCCGATTTTGTTTCAATAAACCACAATACACATTGTGCCTTTTCTTGCGGAGGAGCCATTTTTTTAGGGGTTTATTTAACAGAACCTATTTCAACAACAGGGTACCTGAAATACTCAAATGGAATGTGATTAAAAACTTTGATAACCACTGAGTACAGAGAACAAATCTGATTAATATATCTCATTAGTTGCTTTTGTAATAGATTTTTTAAATTGTAAAGAGACTTTGTGGACACCCTGTACTTTTTCTTTTTCTTTTCTTTTTTTTTTTTTTTTAAACCAATTTTATTTCTAATAATGTTTGTGGTTCCCTATCCTTTTTTTCAGACAATCCCCACCCTGGGGATTTACCACCAGTGATCATGAATGTGACCAATAGATGACTGTTCCTAATCTTCAGGGACACTAATATCAACCAAATCACTGACAGCTGGTTGCCAAATTTTCTCTGCAGTTTCATAAAAATTAGATAGAGGATTAAGCCAGGATTTTTCAGGTATCCTGGCTGAATTTCACCTTGACTGGGTTTCACAAAAGCAGTGGCATGTAAGTTACCATGGAGGTTTATTCTGGGCAGCTAGCCGGCTCCAGACCAGGAAAACACACTAAGCCAGGATGGACTGACTTGACTTGGTCAAGCCTCACTTGTTCTGTTATCCTGAATTTCTTCATTCTTCTTTTGTGAAACAGCCCTCAGGTTTGCTAACCCAGCTTTCTGTTAACTGGGGGCTAACAAACTCAGGGTTACTCAGTGAACCCGAGTCTGTGAAATCGCCCTCAGGTTTTATCAGTCTTCCTGTTTGTGTAAATGATCAGCTACAGGGTGTCAGCTCTTATCGTTTGCTTGATACAGTAAGAAAGTATTACAATCTTTTTTGTTGTTGTTGTGTCTAAGTAGCTAGATACCATTTGACAGCTCTACATTATCTATCATATCATCAGGGTGTCCTTGGTGGGAGAGAGAAAAAAAAAGGAAAAAGGAAAAAAAAAGAGTCAAATATAGTACCAGTTAATGGCCACTAGATGCCGACAAACGACAGCATTACTATGACAGGTTGGAGTGCAAGTCAAGCACTTCAGCTCTGTCAGCATACAGCTGTTGTCACTTTATTACACTTAATACAGTCCTTCATATTTGTGTTATGGTTATGTGATTCTGATCTGATATTTAAGGCAGAATGAGTCTGATTTATCAGCTGTGGTTTGTAAACACAACACTCAAAGTTGGCCCCTCCTCCCTGACTAATCTAACTGCCAGCAGGGAGTTTTCCTTTAGGAGGTAGGACGTAGAAATGTAACATCACTCATTTGTCCTTATTGTTTTTTCCACATACACCAGGATGAGTGAGTGAAAATCCTGGTGTCGTTTTGATTTTTACTTTTTTATTGTGCTGGCGCTATTCAAATCTCAACACTTCTTTTTGTATTTTTTTCATGTTATTTTCAATGCTACTTAATGCAGCTTGTACAAGAATGTTGTTCCTAGCCAGAAACCTCCCTGTGCAACTCTCTTTGTATAAATGTGTGTTCCTGTTCCTTTTCCAATTAGAAATCCAAATTGTTTAATAATAATGTAATAAAATTTGGTGAGAAAATATTGAATGTTATTGAATATCACTGCAGACTCACTGTTTGACTGATCCATTTGGAGCATTTGAGTCAATACTTGTATCATCAGCGTTCTGGGACCCGTTGTTTAAGTGTAATGATTTTTTCAAGGTTTGGAGTATAAAATCTCTGAAAAATAAGATTTTTTATGATGACCCAAGGTTGGGGATTTTTAGTTTGTTTCCCAAAGGAAAACAGAGGCATGATTCCCCAACGAAAGACAAAATTAGTTTAAGGAACTAGAAAGAGCTGGAGGGGGGAAAGTGTCGGTTCAAAATAAATTCAGTCAATGCTACAAGTGACAGAAAGTATAAAAAATATCCTGTTTTATGATACAAACATGCAAGATAATGTTGTTTTCCTTTGCTCAGCCTTTCAGGGAGATATTCTTCCCACACAACATCGACTCTGCAGAAATGCCCCAGCTGAGACTGGATGTATGGCAAGAACACTTAATATAATCTGAAAATGTCTTTGCAGTACCAGGTCGCAGCATGTTCATGATCGCAGCCCCATCAGGAATGATGTCTTGGACAGTGGGAATGGATGCATTTTAATGTGAAGGAACCAGGTCCATCAAACAGCCCACCAAGTCCGACTTGGTGCCAGTTCTCAGCTTGCCCATTTGTGACAGTGCTGGTGGACATACCTGGTTTTCATGCTCAAAGAATTCATCCAGATTTCCAAGGAATAGTCATTCTTCAGGGAAGATATGTTCTTGTTGAGACTTGGAGTTTTCTTGGACTGGAGGCCAGCCAATTAGAGGGAGTTTTTTTTCTCTTGATGGGAAATTGTGTGTGGTATTGTCTGGTTAACTAAACACTGAAGGCTGAAACGTGGCAAGAGAGGGAAGGGAATTTGTTGACGCATTGAGCCATCCAGTGCCATTCCTGAGAATTGGCCAGAGTATCTACGTATTGATGAGAACAAAGCTGAGCTGTTCTCTTTACGGGCAACTTGTGTCACATCCCCTGCCACTGAAAAACAGGCAATCAACACTCATCATGCTTCTTGCTTTTACTGGTTTTGACACTGTCATCATTTGGAGGCAGGCTCAAGAAGACGACATGGGATACATGGAAGAACTTCAGTGATGTGACTTGTGCCTTCTGCGCTTTGGCCACCACACCAGACACCGTAGATGACTGGATGGACTCTTGAGTGATTTGTGGTATTTCTGTATGACTGCACTAGCAGCCAGGAATCACAGAAGCAGCTGTTCACCCAAAAAGGTAGAACGATTGATGGAGTCCGCCAACACAAGCAGCACTACATACAAAGAGGGCAGCATACCAAGCTGGTCACTGCTGGGGACAGGCCATGGTTGCAGTCCCTGAACTCCCTTCCCCAGGTGACTGGGGGTGGAAGAGGAAGGACACAGAATGAATGAATGAACGAATGAATGAATGAATAATTTATCCCATTTTTATACACCTGTAAAATGTGTCATGTGACAATAAAGTTGATTCTGATTCTGACAGGTGGATGGGAGGTTCACTGGAACACACGACCAGAAGCGAGCCTGGCATGTCGCGACCTCCTCCACTGTGGTTGCAAAAAGGTGTTGTGGAAGATGCAAATGTGCCAAGGCAGCATTTCAGTGCACTGCCCTTTGCTACTGTGGTGGACTGTGTCATCATACGTAACTTTGTGTTGTCACACTTTCCTTCCTCTTTGGCTTTATTAAAAATGCCTTTAGGCTAAATGGTATCCTGTCTCTGTACTGCTGTATAGTTCCACTTTGGCCATTGCCATAACACACATGCATTTCATGGCATATCTGTCAACATCTTAGAAAACATGTACAGTATACTCTACCGAAATACATATTTTGATGTTTTTTACTATTATTTAATTAACTGAATGCCGGAAAAATGTAGTTAGGTAGTTGCCAGCATGTTGTAAATAGTACCATTGTATTCCTCATCCTTGAAAATGTAGGATTAGCCACCAGGATCAAGATCCTAGGTGGTCTAGAACCTGAGTTACAGGTAAAATCACAGCAGGTGGCAGCCATTTTGAAAAATGGTTGCCACGGTTACCACGGGACAAATCTGCGATGGCCCTCTAGCCAAAAATTATCCTTAGGGCAGCTCTAACAGTGTGCCAAATTTCATGCATTTATCGTAAAGTGCAGGATTCCATCAAAATATTGCGCGTAGCCGCTGGAGAGCTCACTGAGTTCCAGCGTTCCAGCAAGTTTCTTCCCTCCTAGATATTCCACCATCAGCTGGAAGTGGGATTATTTCAAAGTGGAAGCGTTCAGGAACCACAGCGACTCGGCCACCAGGGGGCAGCACCACGTAAAGTTACAGAGCGGGGTCGCCGAGCGCCGAGGCTCATAGTGTGTAAAAGTGTCTGACGCTCTGCCGCCTCAGTACCTGCAGAGCTCCAAACCTCCTCTGGCATCAACATCAGCACAGAAACTGAGCGCCGGGAGCTTCATGGCCGAGCGCCCGCACGCCAGCCTCACGTCACCGAGCACGACGCCGAGTGGCAGACGGAGCGGCGTAAAGCATGGAGCGGTGGAAACGTGTTCTGTGGAGTGACCAATTAGGCTTCTCTGTGTGGCGGTCTGATGGACGAGTCTGGGTTTGGGGAACACCAGGAGAAGGTTCCCAGTCTAGGTTTGGGGAACGCCAGGAGAACGTTCCCTGCTTGACTGCATTGTGCCGACTGTGCAGTTTGCTGGAGGAGGGGTCACGCTGTGGGCTGGTGTTTCTGGGCTCGGCCTCGGCCTCTCAGCTCCACTGAAGGGAAATCTGAACGCTTCAGCTCACCGACACATTTTGGACAATTCTTTGCTTCCAGCTTTGTGGGACCAGTTTGGGGAAGGAAGGCCCTTTCCTGTCCCAGCATGACTGAGCCCATTTTGCAAAAATGGTGGTCAACTGTGACCACAAGAATTTGTTGCAACACAGTTGATTGCCATTCTCATCATGTTTTAACAGGCTACAAAGACATTTCTGCAAACATGACTTTTTAGCTGATTTTTCACACTTCACCAGTCCGGGAATGGGAGCGAATTGTGTTGCGACACAATGAACTGTGTTGTTTCCACACACATTTTTGACATAGTTTGCAAAAATGGTGTTTAACTGTGAACACAAGAATGTGTCGCAACACAGTTGAACGTCATTCTTTCACAGGAAACCCAAAAACTCCTGCAGGTCCAGGTAATCTGGTCCAGATCATAATTCTTTTTAAAAACTTGCCGATGATTTTATTACTAAATCCTTATCAAGCATATTTAAGTGCACTGTCACTTGTTGTGACAAAAAAACTGCGCAACTCCTTTTATCAATCTCTCTAAAGCCTTCAGTACAGCTGGGGTCCCACAAAGTTCTGGTTTGGGCCCACTTTTGTTTACTATCTATGTTAACAACAGGGCTCAGCATGTTCCTTATGCAAAGTATAAAACCACAAAATGATGTCACCCCTGTCCAGTCATCTGAGGATCTGAAGTCAGCCGTTAGCATGATCTGAAACTTGTGCTGAGCAATACTTAAACCAAATCTGGACTTGTTGTTCTCATGCCAGGCAGACATCAGTTTCTCCTCTTAACAGAGCAGTCACATTGAACTGGTGTCTCTTTCCAAGTATCAAGGCGTTTTAACTGATGATCGTTTAACTTTTAAAACTCACACTGACAACTTGAAGCCCTGAGGTAAGTTTTTATTTTAGAAACAAATGCTGCTGTTCCTGTGCTGTCAGGAAAAAATGTTTTATCGCAGGCTGCAAAGCTCTCACTCACCATTTCATCTCTATATGCCAGAGGTGGACTCACTCTCTGAGGCAAATGCTGTGGAGAAAAAAAAAAATCTGTGGAAATTGTAACTTCATCCTTAGCTAGACCCTCTTGTCTCTTCCGGCATGTGATTCTGTGGGTTGCTTCTATATGGTTTGTTATAGGTGTTTTTAATGTGTGTTTGCATGTTGATTGAATCTCAACAGAGATTCTTTCTTTTTTCGGTTAGGCTTTAAATGCACTCTAAATGCCATCCCAAAAATGTGGAAAGCTGCCTTTTTCTCTCTCTGTTGAAATGTATATTAAAAACAATGTGTGTGTGTTTTTTTAATTGAAATTGAAAGTAGCAGAAATGAGAAAACAACTGCTTGTTTGTTTGTTTGTTTGTTTTTTAGTGCATGAGGGGATCTTAAAAGCGAGACCTCAGCTCAGATTCTTGCTCTGTTGTCAAAGAAAGCACAACTTCCTACAAGGCCTGTTTGAGTTTGACTCGAGAGCAGACGAGAGTGCAGTCTAAACACAGTATCAGCCAAAGTCTGGACACAACTTCTCATTCAATGGTTTCTCTTTATTTTTACTACTTTTTATTACTTTTATTACTAATGAGTACTGAAGACATTAACACTATGAAAGAACAAACATGGAATTCTTTATTTGTGTGTGCACTGCCCCCTGTCTCATATGAAGGGGTTGCAGTTATTTAGGGTAAAAGGGCCGTGGGCAGCCCCCAGCGCAGAGGGCAGCGCTTCCTGACCTAGTTCCTCTGTCCTCAGCCAAACAACATTATGTGCGTGTGTGTGTGTGTGTGTGTGTGTGTGTGTGCGTGTGTGCTTGCAAGTGTGTGTGTGTGTGTGTGTGTGTGTGAGAGAGAGAATCGTGGGGTAGGGGTGGGGGGCAGGGGGTGTTTTTGCTACATCTCATGTATGAAAAGTGCTCTACAAGTAAAGTTTGAATTGAATTGAATTAATGGTCCTAGGTACCAGTCACTTATGGCGCTTTTCCACTAGCACCTACTCGGCTCAACTCTACTCGCCTCTACACGGTTTGGGTGGTTTTCCATTACAGTTGAGTAGCACCTCACTGTGGGTGGAGTCGTCATAGCAACGCGGCGCACCGTCCAGCTCCCTCTGGACTCTTTGGGCCGCCACCAAGTACAGAAAAGTCTCCACCTCTTCATTTGACCACCGTATTGGTTTGCTTGCCATTTTCTGACTTTGCCAACTTCAGCGATGATCAATACGCACGGTCACTGTTGCTTTTTTTTTTTTTTTTTTTTTTCGTTTTGTCCTTCGCGGCGTTTACGTCACATTCTTGGCTCGACTCAGCTCGACTCAGCTCGCTTGGAACCCCGGCTGAGTAGGTCCTAAAATGGGTCCCAGGTACTACCACGTAATGGAAAAGCTCTCAAACCGAGTAGAGTCGAGCCGAGTAGGTACTAGTGGAAAAGTGCCATTAGACCAGGAGTTTTCAAAATGGGGTCCAGGACTCATAAGGGGTCCTTGAGAGTCTGGAGTGGAGGTCCGGGGCTTAATGACGGACAACTTGGGGCTCCACAACATGAGACAGTTTGAGTTAGCCAGCGCTCAAGAGCATGGAAATGTGTCTTAACATGCGGCGTGTTTTAAAGCAGCAAACACATAAATGTATATTCATATGCATTTGAAACCATCCAGAGATGTAATGAAGGAAATGCATCTAAAGCTGGTTTCCCCACTATTCATCCACTGAACAGGGTTCACTGAGCTGCTCCACCCCTGTGGCTTTTTCAATGCCAACATTTAGAGAGCAGATATCTAATGCTGATATCATGTTTTGTTTTCTGCTCTTATTTGGATTGTTTGTTTTTGCATCTAATAAAATTCAACACTTTAATGATGAGAAAAAAATGAGACAGCAGAGAGAAAGGGGGACAGCAGCAGCCACACTGATAGGCTGCCTGCCTGTCTGCAGACATGTTTGTTTTTTTTGTTTTTTGTTTGTTTGTTTATCGTCCTCACGACAGCAGATATCAGCCGGTGCAACTGTCTCAAAATGTCAGATATTAGCCAACCGATTAATTGGTCTGTCTGTCCTCTGCTTCCACAGAGAGGAGATGATCATCATCCTTCTGCTTGTTGTCCTGACAGCCTCTGTCTGTGGTGAGTTCACACCTTCAGTTTATTGGACACCATCAAAATCCATTTTCAGCCAAACTAAAACATACAACACACATATTGTGACTGCACTGCCCTGATATATAGCTTATTGGTTATACAGCTATCAGCAGATTTACAAAAGCAAGAGAATGCAAGAGATTTAGACCATCATGGGACACTACAACTCTCCAAAAAGTTCACCTTCAACTTGATTTAAAGCCCAGTGTCAAAGGGCTTCACACGCCCACAAGTTTCCATGAAAAAAGTTGACATAGGCAGAGTGTTGAAGATCAGATGATGGTCGTGCACAGGAATCATTTCAGTCTGTCTGTGTCTCTTTACCTCTCAGCAGGAGAATTACAGGTGAATGTGAGCCAGGCTGTCTATCAGGCAGAGGAGAACAGTAACATCACCATGGAGTGGACCTTCACTCCCATCATGCCCCTCACCTACCTCAGCATCTGGTTTTCAAAAAGGGGATCTGAAAATGAGTGGTGGCATATATATTTTCTGCGAGACGGTGTGCAGTACACAGAAGCTCAATTTGAGCAGTTCACAGGACGAGTTCAGGTGGACAAAGACGAGCTGAGAAAAGGAAACATCAGACTTCATCTGTCCAGCCTGAGGACTGACGACTCAGGCAGATATCGGTGCAGATTGCACACCAGAGATGGACATGGAATTAATAGATACAGCTCCACCATATCTTCACTCAACGTCACTGGTAAGTAGAACTCAGTGTAACTCTCAAACTGCACCACTGAATCACTGCTGGACAGTACTGTTACCACACGTACTACTGTAGTACTTAGGGATGGGAATTAATCAATCAAGTTCATCAAATTTTATTGATATCAATGCCATTATTGATTCTTATTGATTCGACTCTTTATAGACTCCCTTACTGATCCCTTCCTGTGAATTTTCTTTTTGAGGAAAGTAGACTGTACAGGTTTCCACTGTCAACAAAACAAATTTCATTGAGTCTCTGAACCCTGAACAAGGTGTGCGCCACCTGCAGGCAGAGTCAGTGACGGGCACACAGTGTGCTGACACAGAGCAGCTCTGGTCGACTGGCGGTGAAGAGCGTCCGACACACGTGACTCCTGATATTTGATCCAGCCTTGAACGAAATCACAGCTGGACAGATGTTGCATGTCGCGCTGTTAGTGTCTTTTTTCGAGACACACTTACAACCACTTTTGTCTCTTGTGACTGTCCGCCATGTTTACTTCCTCGCTGACTGCCTCTCTCCAGACCGTGTTGTTCAAAAGCATCGATACGGGAATCGTTAAGATTAAATGCAAATGATGTCGATGGATCGAACCAGCTGGACCCGGTTCTCAACTGAAACCTGTACTCGATCCCCATTCCTAGCAGTACTACTGTGGGATGTCGGTTACCATGGCTACAACTACAGTTCTACAGCAAGCTGGGCCTGTCACCAAACCACTGTAGTGGCTGTGGAGGTGTGGGCAGTTTACACATCACTGTCACACTGTTAGATAAGATGAGACCGTGGAGACGCCAGTAAATTCAGATTGATGATATCGCACCACATTTACCACATCAAATCCAGACATCAGAGACGTGTAGTGATGTATGAAATAGTTTTGTGAGAAGGAATTGGATAAGCAGAAAAATCCCAAAACCTTAAAGTGCTTAAAATCACTTTTCAGTGTTTTGCTGGAAATCTTAGTACCTGTGTTTGAGGTTTCAGAGTCATAAAGTTTATTTGATGAAGTTATTTTATGTTCCCTTCATGTACAAAAATAAATGTCTGTTTCAAATGATGTAACCATCACTGCCAACATGCCTACATGCGTCCTTCACATTGTAATGGATGTTTAGCAATAAATCCACTAGAGGGCAGCTCAGACGTGTATATGTATAGATAGTTAAATGGATATGTTTCTGTAGTACTGCTGTAGTAAATGTTCTACCAGTGATTGTCCACCCCTGCTGAGTGGACATACTGTGTATTTTACACAGTATGTATATATAATCTGTCATGTTTTCTCCATACAGCTGCGACATTCCCACCAGAGGAGCCAGAGCCCACAGAAGGTGGAAGGACTTTTGTCTTCGGGGCAGCACCAGCAGCTCAAGCAGTTCTCCTTCCTGTAGTAGCTGTAGTAGCAGCAGCAGTCGTAGTAGTTTGTTGAGCCCATTGTCTTGGAAGTATGTTGACATTTCCTATATACAGGGTGTCCATAAAGTCTCTTTACAATTGAACAAATTTATTACAAAAGCAAATGAATAGACAAATCTGTGGGAATTACAAAATGAGGAGTAGATATTGATGTTTGATTGCCTCATTTAATACACCTCTATATGGGCACCATTAGTTGCACAAAGCACATCAAGACGGGACTCGATTTCTTGACATGTTCGCTGCAGCAGAGCCTCATCAATGGTGGCAACGGCATCAGTGATCTTTTGCTTCAGGTCGCTGATGTCCCGTATCTTTGTTCCATACACCATATCTTTAACATAACCCTGTAGCTGAGTCTGCATATTTGATTTTGTTTCACTAAACCACGATACACATTGTGCCTTTTCTTGAGGAGGAGCCATTTTTAGGGGTTTATTTAACAGAACCTATTTCAACAACAGGGTACCTGAAATACACAAATGCAATGTGATTAAAAACTTTGATAACCACTGAGTACAGAGAACAAATCTGAATAACATATCTCATTAGTTGCTTTTGTGATAGATTTTTTAAATTGTAAAGAGACTTTGTGGACACCTTGTACTTTTTTTTTTTTTTAACCAATTTTATTTCTAATAATGTTTGTGTTTCCTCACCCTTTTTTTTCACACAAGTGTTCATGAATGTGACCAAAAGATGACTGCTCCTAATCTTCAGGGACACTAATATGAACCAAATCATTGACAGCTGGTTGCCAAATTTTCTCTGCAGAGGGCTGTTTCTTAAAACCGAGATAGGGGATTAATGCAAGATTTTTCAGGTATCCTGGCTGAATTTCACCTTGACTGGGTTTCCCAAAAGCAGTGGCATGTAAGTTACCATGGAGGTTTATTCTGGGCAGCTAGCCGGCTCCAGACCAGGAAAACACACGAAGCCAGGATGGACTGACTTGACTTGGTCAAGCCTCACTTGTTCTGTTATCCTGAATTTCTTAATTCTTCTTTTGTGAAGCAGCCCTCAGGTTTGCTAACCCAGCTTTCTGTTAAGTGGGGGCTAACAAACTCAGGGTTACTCAGTGAACCCGAGTCTGTGAAACAGCCCCCAGGTTTTGTCAGCTACAGGGCGTCAGCTATTATCATTTGCTTGATACAGAGAAGAAAGTATTATAATCTTTTTTTTTGTTGTTGTTGTTGTCTGAGTAGCTAGATACCATTTGACAGTTCTACATTATCTACCATATCATCAGGGTGACCTTGGTGGGAGAGAAATAAAAACAAAAAAAGAAAAAAAAGAAAAAAAAAAATCAAATTTAGTACCAGTTAATGGCCATTAGATGCCGCCAAACGACAGCATTACTATGACAGGTTGGAGTGCAAGTCAAGTGCTTCAGCTCTGACAGCATACAGCTGTTGTCACTTTATTACTCTTAATACACTCCTTCATATTTGTGTTATGGTTATGTGATTCTGATCTGATATTTAAGGCAGAATGAGTCTGATTTATCAGCTGTGGTTTGTAAACACAACACTCAAAGTTGGCCCCTCCTCCCTGACTAAGCAAACTGCCAGCAGGGACTTTTCCTTTAGGAGGAAGGACGTAGAAATGTAACATCACTCATTTGTCCTTATTGTTTTTTCCACATACACCAGGATCGCTGAGTGAAAATCCTGGTGTTGTTTTGATTTGTATTGTTTATTGTGCTGGCGCTATTCAAATCTCAACACTTCTATTGGTATTTTTTTTATATATTATTTCCAGTGCTCCCTAGTTCAGCTTCTATAAGAATGTTGTTACTAGCCAGGAACCTCTCTGTGCAGCTCTCTTTTCATAAATGTGCGTTCCTGTTCCTTTTCCAATGAAAAACGCAAAATGTTTACAACAGTAATAAAATTTGGTGACAAGATATTGAATGTTATTGAATGTCACTGCAGACTTGCTGTTTGACTGATCCATTTGGAGCGTCTGAATAAAGACTTGTAAACATTTGGGTATCATTCCCTTATTATTGCATATTTTGAAGAATATACCGTGACAGACTTCAGAATTCAGCACAGGCTGCACTCTTAACAAACTCAGTGAATGTGCTAGAAAAAAAAAAAAATCAGCTTTCTAGACCCTGGGATTTTTAGTTTGTTTCCCAAAAGAAAACAGAGACATGATTCCCCAATGAAAGACAAAATTATTTTAACGAACTAGAAAGAGCTGGAGGGGGGAAAGTGTTGGTTCAAAATGAGTTCAGTCAATGCAACAAGTGACAAAGTATAAAAAATATCCAGTTTTATGATACAAACATGCAAGATAATGTTGTTTTCCTTTACTCAGGCTTCCAGTTTAACAACTAGACATTATAGCAGGCTAAAATAAAAACTCACTGACTTAAACAGTACAAAATAAAGCTTTCCTCTCTTGCTGCGTGTTTCAGCCTTCAGCCTTTCAGGGAGATATTCTTCCCACACATCGATTCTGCAGAAATGCTCCAGCTGAGACTGGATGTATGGCAAGAACACTTGCTGTGCATAATCTGAAGATGTCTTTGCAGCACCAGGTCGCAGCATGTTCATGATCGCAGCTCCATCAGGAATGATGACCTGGACAGTGGGAATGGATGCATTTTCATGTGAAGGAACCAGGTCCATCAAACAGCCCACCAAGTCCGACTTGGTGCCAGTTCTCAGCTTGCCCATTTGTGGCAGTGCTGGTGGACATGCCTGGTTTTCATGCTCAAACAATTCATCCAGATTTCCAAGGAATAGTCATTCTTCAGGGAAGATATGTTCTTGTTGAGACTTGGAGTTTTCTTGGACTGGAGGCCAGCCAATTAGAGGGAGTTTTTTTTCTCTTGATGGGAAATTGTGTGTGGTATTGTCTGGTTAACTAAACACTGAAGGCTGAAACGTGGCAAGAGAGGGAAGGGAATTTGTTGACGCATTGAGCCATCCAGTGCCATTCCTGAGAATTGGCCAGAGTATCTACGTATTGATGAGAACAAAGCTGAGCTGTTCTCTTTACGGGCAACTTGTGTCACATCCCCTGCCACTGAAAAACAGGCAATCAACACTCATCATGCTTCTTGCTTTTACTGGTTTTGACACTGTCATCATTTGGAGGCAGGCTCAAGAAGACGACATGGGATACATGGAAGAACTTCAGTGATGTGACTTGTGCCTTCTGCGCTTTGGCCACCACACCAGACACCGTAGATGACTGGATGGACTCTTGAGTGATTTGTGGTATTTCTGTATGACTGCACTAGCAGCCAGGAATCACAGAAGCAGCTGTTCACCCAAAAAGGTAGAACGATTGATGGAGTCCGCCAACACAAGCAGCACTACATACAAAGAGGGCAGCATACCAAGCTGGTCACTGCTGGGGACAGGCCATGGTTGCAGTCCCTGAACTCCCTTCCCCAGGTGACTGGGGGTGGAAGAGGAAGGACACAGAATGAATGAATGAACGAATGAATGAATGAATAATTTATCCCATTTTTATACACCTGTAAAATGTGTCATGTGACAATAAAGTTGATTCTGATTCTGACAGGTGGATGGGAGGTTCACTGGAACACACGACCAGAAGCGAGCCTGGCATGTCGCGACCTCCTCCACTGTGGTTGCAAAAAGGTGTTGTGGAAGATGCAAATGTGCCAAGGCAGCATTTCAGTGCACTGCCCTTTGCTACTGTGGTGGACTGTGTCATCATACGTAACTTTGTGTTGTCACACTTTCCTTCCTCTTTGGCTTTATTAAAAATGCCTTTAGGCTAAATGGTATCCTGTCTCTGTACTGCTGTATAGTTCCATTTTGGCCATTGCCATAACACACATGCATTTCATGGCATATCTGTCAACATCTTAGAAAACATGTGCAGTATACTCTACCGAAATACATGTTTTGATGGTTTTTACTATTATTTAATTAACTGAATGTCGGAAATATGTAGTTAGGTAGTTGCCAGCATGTTGTAAATAGTACCGCTGTATTCCTCATCCTTGAAAATGTAGGATTAGCCACCAGGATCAAGATCCTAGGTGCTCTAGAACCTGAGTTACAGGTAAAATCACAGCAGGTGGCAGTCATTTTGAAAAATGGTTGCCACGGTTACCACGGGACAAATCTGTGATGGCCCTATAGCCAAAAATTATCCTTAGGGCATGCTCTAACAGTGTGCCAAATTTCATGCTTGTATCATAAAGTGCAGGATTCCATCAAAATATTGCGCATAGCCGCTGGACTATAAAGAGCTCACTGAGTTCCAGCGTTCCAGCAAGTTTCTTCCCTCCTAGATATTCCACCTTCAGGTGGAAGTGGGATTATTTCAGAGTGGAAGCGTTTAGGAACCACAGCGACTCAGCCACCAGGGGACGGCACCACGTAAAGTTGCCTGAGTGCATTGTGCCGACTGTGCAGTTTGCTGGAGGAGGGATCACGCTGTGGGCTGGTGTCTCTGGGCTCGGCCTCGGCCCCTCAGCTCCACTGAAGGGAAATCTGAACGTTTCAGCTCACCGACACATTTTGGACAATTCTCTGCTTCCAGAGAATTGCACAGAGCAGCTCCATAAAGGCGTGGCCGGCTGAGTTTGGGGAGGAAGAAGTTGAGCGGCCCGCACAGAGCCCCGACCTCAACCCCATCCAACACCTTTGGGATCAACTAGAACAGAGACTGTGAGCCGGGCCCTCTGGTCCAACATCAGAGTCTGAGCTCACAAAGGCTCAAAACTCCCACAGACACACTCCAACATCTGGTAGAAACTCCCACAGACACACTCCAACATCTGGTAGAAACTCCCACAGACACACTCCAACATCTGGCACAAACTCACACAGACACACTCCAACATCTGGCAGAAAGCCTCCCAGAAGAGTGGAAGCTGTTCTGCTGCACAGGACCAACTCCATATTAAAGCCTCTGGGTTTAGGATGGGAGGTCAGAGAAGCTCCAGGAGCTCCAAAGATAATACCGTAACATCAAATTCACGCTAAAAAAGATAATAAATTAACATTAAATACTCCCATATAGCTAAAAAAAAGTTCTCCAAATGTATGTTTAAAGTGCTTGTTGTGCTGTCTAACCACTTGAGGTATAAAAGAGAGAGCATACCGCTTAGTGTGTGTCACCGGTGGCCTTAACCGACCACTACGCACCATAACCTTGCTGCTCAAACAAGTATGAAGAGGTTAACAAGAGCCCTGCATGATCTTAGATGTCAATTTTTCCAAGCGGTCATAGTTCACTCGATCCACTCTAACTGTCATTCTGCCCTTTTGTTCAGCTTATCGATCCTACTCTTGTCAGTGACCCCCACATTCCCACCCCAGCCCACAGCACAGGAGCTCCACACGCTGCATGTAACAGCCATAAAAATCATTTCCAGTTCATCAGAATTTACATGAAAAAACTGTAACTTCCTCATACAGTAAAGGCGTGGACTCAGTTTGTTGAGCAGTGATGTAATATGGTCAGACCATGTCAACTTATCGTTAAAAACAACACCCAGGTGTTTGTATGTATTCATTCTTTCTACGGCTGTGCCTGTAATTTCCACAGCATCAGTTCCCCTCTTGTTTCTCCTAAAATCAATCACTAGTTCTTTCGTTTTCTTGACATTAAGCTCCAGGAAATGACTTTCATAATAATCAATAAAAGATTTTATCTCATTTCTGTAGTGACTGTCATTGTCATCTTCAATTAGTCCTAGTAATGCGGTATCCTCAAATCTCACTACGTGGCAACCTGCAAGCTGTGAGCGGTAATCCGCTGTGTAAATGGTGAATAGGAATGGTGATAGAACTGTACCTTGGGGAGAACCTGTATTTGTAATGATTCTCTCTGACTTGAAACTTGAATTACCTTGACAAATTGGGTCCTATTTTCTAAGAAATTCAAAATAAAATAAATGAACACCTCTGGCATCTTCATAACACCCCTGGCACCACAGTGAACTGTGTTGTTTCAACACAGTTTTGACACAGTTTGCAAAAATGGTGTTCAACTGTGACGACAAGAAGTTGCAGCACAGTTGAACGCCATTCTCATCATGTTTTAACAGGCTACAAAGACACTGACATTTCTGCAAACATGACTTTTTAGCTGAATTTTCACACTTCACCACTGGAAATGGGAGTAAATTGTGTTGTGACACAGTGAACTGTGTTGTTTCAACACACATTTTTGATGCAGTTTGCAAAAATGGTGTTCAACTGTGACCACTAGAATGTGTTGCAACACAGCTGAAAGCCATTCTCATCATGTTTTAACAGGCTACAAAGACACTGACATTTCTGCAAACATGACTTTTTAGCTGATTTTTCACACTTCACCACTCCGGGAATGGGAGTAAATTGTGTTGTGACACAGTGAACTGTGTTGTTTCAACACACATTTTTGATGCAGTTTGCAAAAATGGTGTTTAACTGTGACCACAAGAATGCGTCTCAACACAGTTGAACGTCATTCACAGTTGAACGCCATTCTTTCACAGGAAACCCAAAAACTCCTGCAGGTCCAGATCATCTGGTCAAGATAATAATTCTTTTTAAAAACATGTCGATGATTTTATTAGTAAATCATTATCAAGCATCTTTAAGTGCACTGTCACTTGTTGTCACAAAAAAAAACTGTGCAACTCCTTTTATCAATCTCTCTAAAGCCTTCAGTACAGCTGGGGTCCCACAAAGTTCTGGTTTGGGCCCACTTTTGTTCACTATCTATGTTAACAACTTGGCTCAGCATTTTTTTCATTTATCCTTTATTTAACCAGATAAGACTCATTGAGATAAAATGCAATCTCTTTTCCAAGAGTGACCTGGCCAAGACGACAGCACATTAAACACATGACCAAACAAGTTCCATGACATGGAAAAATAAAACAAACAAAAAACAATTACAAGGCTTCGATGTAGTTGGCAGCAAATGAGCAAATGAGTTCATGGACAGGAGCATTTCCCACAAAGTTCACACTCCAGATGCTGAGGGGTGTCCTTAAAGGCACTGAAAGAAACTAAATCTGGAAGCTTCAGAGTAGTTTGGAGGGTGTTCCAATCTGCAGGGGCGGCATATTTAAATGCCATTTTGCCTTTCTCCGTTTTTACTTTTGGAACAGTCAGTTTTAGTACTTTGTGGGAGCACTGACCATAATGGCTCTGGCTTCTTTGGAGGTAAATGCTTAAATAACTAGGAACCAGGCCCAAAAGAGATTTGTAAATAAAGCTCAACCAGCGTGTTCGCCTGCGTACAGACAGAGATGGCCAGCCTGATATGGCATACAGGGTACAGTGGTGGGTGAGCTGTTTACATCCGGTTACAAATCGTAATGCACAATGGTACACAGTATCAAGAGAACGCAAACATTGGGCAGAGGCATTCATATACAGTATGTCCCCATAATCAAGTAAAGGCAAAAATGTTGCAGATACCAGATATCCCCTAGCTGCCAAGGAAAAGCAAGACTTGTTTCTAAAATAGAAACCTAGCTTGATCTTGAGCTTAGTAACCAGGCTGGCTATATGAGCCTTGAAGGACAGTTGGCTATCAATAATGAAGCCAAGATACTTATAACTTGGGACTAGCTCAAAGACATTTCTTTGGAACGTCACAAGGTCTGGGGGAATAACTAGTGACCTAGAGGTGGAGAATAACATGACCTTTGACTTATCTGCATTTAAAACCAGCTTAAGCTTCTGCAAGCGGAACTGAACAACATCAAAAGCTGTCTGTAAAGATTCAAAGGCACTTTGAGCAGATGGTGCACAGCAATAAATTATAGTGTCATCAGCATAAAGATGATAAATAGCATTTGGGAGATTCTGGCAGAGATCATTGACATAGATTGAAAACAACATAGGCCCTCGCACAGAACCTTGTGGCACCCCTTTTGATACAGTAAGAAAGGATGATTTAGACCCTTCAAGCTGGACACATTGCGTTCTGGCAGATAAGTAGTTGTTAAACCAGGAAGTTGCTTGTTTTGAAATACCAATGTGGAGGAGCTTATTGATTAAGTTGTTGTGATCGACTGTATCAAACGCTTTTGATAGGTCAAGGAACAGTGCAGCACAGACCTTTCTGATTGGAATGTAGATAGAATGTCATTAGAATCTAGGAACTCTTTAAGTTGGTCACTGACAAGCTTTTCAAAAACCTTTGATAAAATGCACAGTTTGGAAATTGGCCTGTAGTTGTTTAAGTTAGAGGATTCTCCACCTTTCAACAGGGGAAGAACAAAGGCAGATTTCCAGACTTTTGGAATCTCATTGTGGGAAAGACTGAGATTAAAAATAAAAGCCAGAGGTTCAGCTATAAAGTCTGCCGATAACTTTATAAAAAATGGGTCCATCTCATCAGGGCCAGCTGATTTCTTAGTGTCCAAAAGTTTCAGGGCACTGTAGACCACAGATACAGACACATGTCTAAAATGGAATTGATTCTCCGCAGGTTTACCTGTAGAAGGTGACGCATAATTGGGATTGTCGTCATTTGCTTTGTCCTGGCAGGATGATTCAAATAAAAAACCAGCAGAGATGAAATGCTTATTAAAACAATCAAGCATAGCTGTCTTGTCGGACAAGATACCTGAGTCAGTGATAATGTGGGGTGGACAGCTACTAATGGGAGCTTGGCCAGAGGTGGATTTAATTAATTTCCAAAACTTCTTGGGGTCATTGAGGTTTTTTTGAGGTTTCAGAGAGGAAGAACTCAGACTTGGCTTTCCAAATAGAGGAGGTACATTGATTTCTGAGCCGTCTAAACTTGAGCCAATCAGCCTCTGTTTTACTTGCTCGTGCTTTGGCCCATGCAACATCCCTCTCTCTAAGGAGAGTAGACAATTCAGGGGAAAACCAGGCATTATTTCTGCTTTTAACTCTGAATCTACGAAATGGAGCGTGTTTATTTACAATACCCAGGAAACCGTCTGAAAAGAAATTCCAAGCCAGCTCTACATCATCAATGAGGTATATTCTGAACCAATTGAAATGGAACAGATTGTTAAAAAAGGCTTGCTCACTAAGATGTTTGAAATCTCTTTTGACAAGTAATTGGGGCTTTATCTTGGGGAGTTTTGAGGGCCTGGCTGCCGCTATGACACAATGGTCACTAAGAGCCCACTCACATTGGCAAGTCTGATCCGCGCCCAAGCACGATTGCCCCTAAAATCCGGATTCTTTGACCAGTGTGATCGCTCCGTATCGTGCTTGAATACAGTACACTTCCCCCGCTCTGGCACGGTTGGAGGGGATGTGCTTCAGCGCGGTACGGGCGGATACACGAGCACATGCACGGTCACGCATGCAGTGCGTGGACGTAAATCATGCAACTTTCCTCCTGCCTCTGCAAAATTGTTTTATGCCCGCAGCGCAATTACCAGTGAATGGCCGCGTTGCGCAATCAATAATCAACATGTTGTCTGTTTCGCTGTCCGTTGTGCTGCTGCAACCGCATATAAACAAAAGTCGGTTTATAATGAAAGCACAGCAGTCTGTGTGCGGAGATCCAGCAGACCTGGTGCCGGCCGGCACTGCGTTGGCACCGACTGGCACTGGCCGCGGCACCGCCTCGGTACTGGCCGGTGTGCGCGGCCACCCGGTCAGGTCTATTCTGCCGGATCTGCCAGGTGCCGCTCCAGCTGTCAGTTGGACCTTTATGAAGAAGGAGGAAGTTACCTCCGAAATTGTCAAGGTAAATAAACATCCAGTGTCTGATTTAAAAGGACCAAAAACGTCTTTTAGTTAAAAGGAAGACATGATGAATGTATTTGAACTACATTGATTTATAATGTCGTCGGGCCATGCCTGTGTCTATTTCAAAGTGATGACGTGCACACCGGGGGCAATCGTGCTTGGGCGCGTTTGGGCTTTAGATAACGTGAGTGCAGGCCAGCCGGGGACTGGGGGGGGGGGTGGATTTTGGCTTTAGCACGATACGGGCCCAAACTTGCCAATGTGAGTGGGCCCTTAGATCGTTTGCAAAAACTCCTGTGCCGGAGAACTTATGAGGTGCATTGGTTAGAAACAGGTCAAGTAAGGTTGACCTTTCAGGATGTTTGACGTTTGGTCGAGTTGGACTATCAATCAACTGAGTGAGATTTAAGGAATCACAGATAGCTTTTAAATCATCTGATGCTGATGTCAGCCAGTCAAAGTTTAAATCCCCAACCAGGAGAAGCTTGGTAGATTCTGGTTCAAGCCTGGTTAACTGTTGGGCTAACGAGGACAGTGCTTCCTTTATGGCTGAGGGTGGTCTGTAACATCCAATGACAATGAGGGACTGGCCTTGAGCAAGCTCAGTTTTCAGAGCAAGAAATTTAAATTGCTTGCTAATCGACATAGAATACAGTACAGTTCAGCATATCAGCATATATCAGCATGTTCCTTATGCAAAGTATAAAACCACAAAATTATGACACCCCTGTCCAGTCATCTGAGGATCTGAAGTCAGCCGTTGGCATGATCTGAAACTTGTGCTGAGCAGTACTTAAACCAAATCTGGGGTTGTTTGCTCATGCCAGGCAGACACCAGCTTCTCCTCTTAACAGAGCAGTCACATTGAACTGGTATCTCTTTCCAAGTATCAAGGTGTTTTAACTGATGATCATTTAACTTTTAAAACTCACACTGACAACTTGAAGCCCTGAGGTAAGTTTTTATTTTAGAAAGAAATGCTGCTTTTCCTGTGCTGCTAGGAGAAAATGTTTTATCGCAGGCTGCAAAGCTCTCACTCACCATTGCTTCTCTATATGCCAGAGGTGGACTCACTCGCTGAGGCAAATGCTGTGGGGAAAAAAGAATCTGTGGAAATTGGAACTTCATCCTTAGCTGGACCCTCTTGTCTCTCTCTTTAGGCATGTGATTCTGTGGGTTGCTTCTATATGGTTTGTTATAGGTGTTTTTAATGTGTGTTTGCATGTTGATTGAATCTCAATAGAGATTCTTTCTTTTTTCGGTTAGGCTTTAAATGCACTCTAAATGCTATCCCAAAAATGTGGAAAGCTGCCTTTTTCTCTCGCTGTTAAAATGTATAGTAAAAACAATGTGTGTGTTTTTTAATTGAAATTGAAAGTAGCAGAAACGAGAAAACAACTGCTTGTTTTTTTTTTTTGTTTTTTTTTTTTGTGCTTGAGGGGATCTTCAACTTAGACTTCAGCTCAGAGTCTTGCTTTGTTGTCGCTGCACGCCAAACAAAAGCACAACGTCCTACAAGGCCTGTTTGAGTTTGACTCGAGAGCAGACAAGAGTACAGTCTAAACACAGTATCAGCCATAGTCTGGACACACCTTCTCATTCAATGTTTTTCTTTATGTTTTTACTACTTTTTATTACTTTTATTATTAATCAATACTGAAGACATTAAAACTATGAAAGAACAAACATGGAATTCTTTATTTGTGCATGCTCACACTGCCCCCTCTCTCATATGAAGGGGTTGCAGTTATTTAGGGTAAAAGCACTTTGTGTGATACTGAATAGTTTCCCTAATGGTCCTAGTTACCAATCACTTATGGCGCTTTTCCACTAGTACCTACTTGGCTCAACTCTACTTGCCTCGACAGCTTGGAACCCCGGCTGAGTAGGTCCTAAAATGGGACCTGGTTCCAGGTACTACCACGTAATGGAAAAGCTATTAAACCGAGTAGAGTCGAGCCGTGTAGGTACTAGTGGAAAAGTGCCATTAGACCAGTGGTTTTCAAAATGGGGTCCAGGACTCATAAGGGTTCCTCAAGAGCATGGAAGCGTGTCTTAACATGCGGCGTGTTCAAACGCAGCAAACACATGAATGTATATTCATAAGCATTTGAAACCATCCAGAGATGTAATGAAGGAAATGCTTCTAAATCTCGTTTCGCCACTATTCATCCACTGAACAGGGTTCACTGAGCTGCTCCACCCCTGTGGCTTTTTCAATGCCATCATTTAGAGAGAGAGGCGGCTGATGGCCGATATCTAATGCTGATATCATGTTTTGTTTTCTGCTCTTATTTGGATTTTTGTTTTTGCCTCTATTAAAATTCAACACTTTCAACACTGCCTGCAGATGCCTGCCTGTCTGCTGACATGTTTTTTTGTTTATTTGTTTATTGGCCTCATGACTGCAGATATCAGCCGGTGCAACTTTCTCAAAATGTCAGATATTAGCCAACCGATTAATTGGTCTATCTGTCCTCTGCTTCCACAGGGAGGAGATGATCAGCTTCCTGCTGCTTGTTGTCCTGACAGCCTCTGTCTGTGGTGAGTTCACACCTTCAGTTTATTGGACACCATCAAAATACATTTTCAGACAAACTAAAACATACAACACACATATTCTGACTGCACTGCCCTGATATATAGCTTATTGGTTATACAGCTATCAGCAGATTTACAAAAGCAAGAGAATGCAAGAGATTTAGACCATCATGGGACACTACAACTCTCGAAAAAGTTCACCTTCAACTTGATTTAAAGCCCAGTGTCAAAGGGCTTCACACGCCCACAAGTTTCCATGAAAAAAGTTGACATAGGCAGAGTGTTGAAGATCAGATGATGGTCGTGCACAGGAATCATTTCAATCTGTCTGTGTCTCATTACCTCTCAGCAGGACAATTTCAGCTGAATGTGAGCCAGGCTGTCTATCAGGCAGAGGAGAACAGTAACATCACCATGGAGTGGACCTTCACTCCCATCATGCCCCTCACCGACCTCAGCATCGATATCTGGGTATCTGGATATGAGGTCTATAGGTTTGTATATGATCTGCTGGACGGTGTTGAGCAGCCAGACGTTCAAGATGAGCAGTTCACAGGACGAGTTCAGGTGGACAAAGACGAGCTGAGAAAAGGAAACATCAGACTTCGTCTGTCCAGACTGAGGACCGACGACTCAGGCATCTATCAGTGTCTAGTGTGGACCAGTGATGAAATTAGCTTCACCAAATCTTCACTCTACGTCACTGGTAAGTAAAACTCAGAGTATGAAATAGTTTTGTGAGAAGGAATTAGATAAGCAGAAAAATCCCAAACCTTAAAGTGCCTAAAATCACTTTTCAGTGTTTATTTGATAAATTCATTAATATTCCCTGTATGTACAAAATAAAAATGTGTTTCAAACAGTGTTAATTTCATCGGCTATTTTTCAATTTAGTTTTAGTGTTAGTCTTAGTCTTGTGTCAAATGCCCTTATTAGTTTTAGTCATATTTAGTCAACTTGTATTCTTTTTTGTTTAGTCACATTTTAGTCGACAAAAAATCTTGGCATTTTTGTCTAGTTTTAGTCAAAGAAAATCCAAAGTATTTTAGTCTAGTTTTAGTCGACTAAATTACAAAGTATTTTAGTCTAGTTTTAGTCAATAGTCTTTTTTTAGTCTTTGACCTGCATCATGTTGGCTTTTTTTTTTTTTTTAGTTAACAATACGTTAAATTATTGTTATTATTTTAAAATATAAATTACTTATCAAACATCTAACAATTCAGCTACCATTCAAGCCAGTGTGCTGCTGTTAGCCAACGAAAATAGACCGGAGTGGCAACTCTTCACTTTGTTACACAATCTATGTCAGTGCGCTGCTGTTTTAACTTTGTTCTCGCTGCGCTATGCTTCAGACAGCGCAGGTGGGTGTGTGCTCCTCAGTCACACACACACACACACACACACCCCGGCATGAGCACACAGCAGCGTAGGAGGACCAAAACTAACGCGCATCCAATGAATGCACTTTTTGGATTGTAATTTAAAAGTTTATGACGAAAAAGGAAAGAGACATTTTATCAAGTTTTTATTTAATGAAGTAGATTTCGTCTCGTCTTTTCTCGTCAACAAAAAATGCGTGTTAATTTCGTCACAGTCAGTGTTTAAGGGTATTGATTTCGTCTCTTCTTCGTCTCGTTTTCATCATGAAAAAACCCATCGTTGACGAATATATTTCGTCTTGTCTCGTCTGACGAAATTAACACTGGTTTCAAATGATGTAACCATCACTGCCAACATGCCTACATGCGTCCTTCACATTGTAATGGATGCTAAGCAATAAATCCACTAGAGGGCAGCTCAAACATGTTTATGTAGAAATAGTTAAATGGATATGTTTCTGTAGTACTGCTGTAGTAAATGTTCTATCAGTGATCGTCCACCACTGCTGAGTGGACATACTGTGTATTTTACACATACTGTATATTTTACACAGCATGTATATTTAATCTGTCATGTTTTCTCCATACAGCTGCGACACCCCGACCAGAGGAGCCAGAGCGCAAAAAAAGCCTGTGACTCATCAGCCTCATCAATGGTGGCAGCGACATCAGTGATCTTTTGCTTCAGGTCATTGATGTCCTGTATCTTTGTTCCATACACCATATCTTTAACATAACCCTGTAGCTGAGTCTGCATATTTGATTTTGTTTCACTAAACCACGATACACATTGTGCCTTTTCTTGAGCAGGAGCCATTTTTTAGGGGTTTATTTAACAGAACCTATTTCATCAACAGGGTACCTGAAATACACAAATGCAATGTGATTAAAAACTTTGATAACCACTGAGTACAGAGAACAAATCTGATTAACATATCTCATTGGTTGCTTTTGTAATGGATTTTTTAAATTGTAAAGAGACTTTGTGGACACCCTGTATGTTTTCTTTTTTTTTTTTTTAACCAATTTTATTTCTAATAATGTTTGTGTTTCCTCACCCTTTTTTCACACAATCCCCACCCTGTGGATTTTCCACCAGTGATCATGAATGTGACCAATATATGACTGTTCCTAATCCTCAGGGACACTAATGTCAACCAAATCACTGACAGCTGGTTGCCAAATTTTTTCTGCAGAGGGCTGTTTCATAAAACCTAGATAGAGGATTAAGCCAGGATTTCTCAGGTATCCTGGCTGAATTTCACCTTGACTAGGTTTCACAAAAGCAGCGGCATGTAAGTTACCATGGAGGTTTATTCTGGGCAGCTAGCCGGCTCCAGACCAGGAAAACACACTAAGCCAGGATGGACTGACTAGACTTGGTCAAGCCTCACTTGTTCTGTTATCCTGAATTTCTTCATTCTTCTTTTGTGAAACAGCCCTCCGGTTTGCTAACCCAGCTTTCTGCTAACTGGGGGCTAACAAACTCAGGGTTACTCAGTGAACCCGAGTCTGTGAAACAGCCCTCAGGTGTTGTCAGTCCTCCTGTTTGTGTAAATGATCAGCTACAGGGCGTCAGCTCTTATTGTTTGCTTGATACAGAGAAGAAAGTATTATAATCTTTTTTTTTTTGTTATTGTTGTGTCTAAGTAGCTAGATACCATTTGACAGTTCTGCATTATCTATCATATCATCAGGGTGACCTTGGTGGGAAAGAGAAAAAAAAGACGAAAAAAAAACAAAAAACAGAGTCAAATATAGTACCAGTTAATGGCCACTAGATGCCGCCAAAAGACAGCATTACTATGACAGGTTGGAGTGCAAGTCAAGCGCTTCAGCTCTGACAGCATACAGCTGTTGTCACTTCATTACACTTAATACACTCCTTCATATTTGTGTTATGGTTATGTGATTCTGATCTAATATTTAAGGCAGAATGAGTCTGATTTATCAGCTGTGGTTTGTAAACACAACACTCAAAGTTGGCCCCTCCTCCCTGACTAAGCAAACTGCCAGCAGGGAATTTTCCTTTAGGAGGTAGGATGTAGAAATGTAACATCACTCATTTGTCCTTACTGTTTTTTCACATACACCAGGATCGCTGAGTGAAAATCCTGGTGTTGTTTTGATTTTTACTGTTTATTGTGCTGGCGCTATTCAAATCTCAGCACTTCTTTTTGTATTTTTTTATTTTTTTTATTTTCAATGCTCCTTAATGCAGCATGTACAAGAATTTTGTTACTAGCCAGAAACCTCCCTGTGCAGCTGTCTTTGTATAAATGTGTGTTCCTGTTACTTTTCCAATGAAAAACCGAAATTGTTTAATAATAATGTAATAAAATTTGGTGAGAAAATATTGAATGTTATTGAACATCACTGCGGACTCACTGTTTGACTGATCCATTTGGAGCATTTGATTAAATACTTGTATCATTCACTGATTTTTGCCTATTTCGAAGAATATACCATTACAGACTTCTGAATTCAGCACAGGCTGCACTCTGAACAAACTCAGTGAATGTGCTGGAAAAAAATCAGCTTTCTGGGAGCCATGGTGTAAGTGCAATGTTTTTTTGTTTTTGTTTTTCAAGGATTGGTGAAAAATCTCTGAAAAATGAGATTTTTTTTATGGTGACCCAACCTTGGGGATTTTTAGTTTGTTTCCCAAAGGACAACAGAGACATGATTCCCCAACAAAAGGAAAGTTTATTTTAAGGAACTAGAAAGAGCTGGAAGGAGGAAAGTGTTGGTTCAAAATGAATTCAGTCAATGCAACAAGTGACGGAAATTATAAAAAAAATATCGAGTTTTATGATCCAACCATGCAGGATAATGTTGTTTTCCTTTACTCAGGCTTCCAATATAAAAAGTAGACATTATTGCAGGCTAAAAACTCACTGACTTTAAACAGTACAATGTAAAGGTGTGTGTGCACCAACTAAATAACATGAGTAAATGGAATTTGTTACTTCCAGCGCTGCACATGGAAAACATTTAGTGAGTTTTTAGTGATCCTATTTTATATCACAGTCTTAATTAGGAGATTTTAATATATGTATATGCAGCTGCCCAGGTAACGTCACTCAGGCCATACAGGAACCCACTCATTCTGAGGGACACATAATTGACTTGGTTCTGTATGTCAGTCTCAGCCCTGACAGTAAACTCAAAATTAGATTTCCCACTGATCTAACACTCTCCAAAAAGCATCTGATTCTCCTGTGTCTGATTGAGGCACGTAGATCACTGTAGGGTTTTTTCAGTATCAAGTGAAATAAATTGAATTGATTTAATATTATGGCTATGTGTGATTGACTTTGATTTTGAATGATATTAAAGAGGCCAGTGCAAATACTCACCACAGTCAAACACACAGTCACAGCAAACCCAACCTCATAAATGACGCCCGGTGCTTCTGGCCACAGCATGCAGTGAAGGGAACTCACCCAAGTGGCTGACGCCTCCAGGTGGCACCCAGCCTCCAGGCAAAATACTAAAAACACAGTGAACCATCAAGCAGAGATACACTAGAGAAGCAGGTACACCACTGGTTTACAGATAGTTGTGCAGTTTGCTGGAGGAGGGGTAACGCTGTGGGCTGGTGTTTCTGGGCTCGCCCTCGGCCCCTCAGCTTCACTGAAGGGAAATCTGAACGCTTCAGCTCACCGACACATTTTGGACAATTCTCTGCTTCCAGCTCTGTGGGACCAGTTTGGGGAAGGAAGGCCCTTTCCTGTCCCTCTTCTGGTGCCTTATTCTGCCTCATTTCGGCACAAAAAAACCCAAAAATAAATCAAGTGAGCCTGCACTGGAGATTTGTTTTCTTCACTTTTGGAATCAGAAACCAGATTTGAACCCTGAACATGAGACCAGATGAACTTGTGTGTCACACTTTGGTTTTCTTTTCAAAGCTCTGGTGAGGTTTCACTGCAGTGTGTTGTTTTGCTGCTGCTCTGTTTCTGTGCCCATGTTTGTACCTGTTTAATTACATGACAAGCCAAGGGGAAATAAACACATAAAAGAATCATTTGGGGCTCTGATGAGTCACACCCAACAATTTTTTTATATATTCTGAGACGTGCCCACTGTAAAGGAGGAAGTGGAGGAAGGAGAGAAAGCAGCATCGTTGCTTCCACACACTCTGCTTTATTTTCAAGGTTTTTGTTTTAACGCCACAGATGTTGGCATCTGGACTTTAAGGAGGTCGGCGACACTTTTTCATCATCAAACTTCCCTGACACGTTTCTGCTGCTGAGGCTGAAGGTGAGTGTGCAACACAGCGGCCTGTCTCCAAAAAAACTGTAGATAGAGGTTTGAAAATGTTTGAAAAAGTTATTTCTTGTTCACATCTTTCTCTCTTTCATCCAAAAGTTTGAACCAGAACATGTGGCGAGGCCTCCTTTTACCATTACGGCCCACGTTTGTGGAACAGTTTGCCTGAGGACCTGAGGAAAACAGAGAATGTGGACATTTTTAAAAGCAAACTCAAGACCTACCTTTTTAGTCTGGCTTTTAACGAAATTTTATTTTTACTAAATTTTATTTATTTATTATGTTTAACCTCATAGACTGGTTCTTAACTGAATTTTATTTATTTTATTATTTACTTATTTATTTTACTTTTTTAGACTGGCCTTTAATTGAAGTTTATTTATTTCATTAATTTTATTTTTTAGATATTTACTGAATTTTAATCTATGCAGTCATCTTATCTCTGTAGTATCGATTATCTTCTCTCTGGTGTTTCCTCACTTCAAAGTGGCGAGTGTAGGAGAACGTTTCCTCAGTGTTCTTAATTCCTCAGTGTTTTTAAATTTGTGTGTATGTGTGTGTGTGTGTGTGTGTGTGTGTGTGTGTGTGTGTGTGTGTGTGTGTGTGCCTTGATTGAAATCAAAAGTGGCAGGAATGAGTTCTTCTTGCTCTGTTGTCGTTGCGTGTCAAGGCTTGTCTAAACTAATAAACTATGTTGATGATTTGTCCCCTCTCTCACATGGAGGGGTATGAGGGGGATCTCCCTGATAGTCCTAGTTACTGCTTAGTGAGACCAGGAGTTTTTAAAATGGGGTCCGGGACCCACAAGGGGTCCTTGAGGGTCCTCCAGGGGGTCCTGTGCAAATTTTAGAAAAGTTCCCTGTAACTCACAGTAACCGCTGTCTGTGGTTTGTGGAAGGCGTCTGAACAAACCCAAGACATCAGAGAGCTGACGGAGTGGGGGTCCGGGGCTTAATGACGGACAACTTGGGGCTCCACAACATGAGACAGTTTGAGTTAGCCAGCGCTCAGGAGCATGGAAACGTGTCTTAACATGTGGTGTGTTCAAATGTAGCTGTCATGGTTTTGTGTTTCTTGTGTTTTGGTTGGTCTCTTGTATCTGTTTTCCTGTGTTTCCGTTGCCTGGTTCCTTTCAGTGATTTCAGCTGAGTCTTGTTTGGCCCTCCCAGTTCCTCACCTGTCCTGTCTTGTGTTTCACCTCTGGTTGTTCTGATCCCTCCCAGAGTTTCCCTCAGCCTCTCCTCTGTGTTCTCCTGTCTTGTGCTCCAGCCCCTTCCCCAGGTGTGTCCCTTTTGCTCTTTAGTTCTTGTGGATTGAAGTCCTGTTTTCAGTGCTCTTCCTTGTCTGTCCAGTGTTTTGTCTTGTCTTTCCTACCATGTATTCCCTGTGAGTTTATGAAATATTTTGTTGTTTGCTGAGCTCCGTGCCTCCGTGTTCCTGTTTGGGTCCATCCACCACCTCCATCCATGACAGCAGCAAACACATAAATGTATATTCATATGCATTTCAAATCATCCAGAGATGTAATGAAGGAAATGCATCTAAAGCTGGTTTCCCCACTATTCATCCACTGAACAGGGTTCACTGAGCTGCTCCACCCCTGTGGCTTTTTCAATGCCAACATTTAGAGAGCGAGGCGGCTGATATCTAATGCTGATATCATGTTTTGTTTTCTGCTCTTTTTTGGATTGTTTGTTTTTTGCATCTAATAAAATTCAACACTTTAATGATGAGAAAAAAATGAAACAGCAGAGAGAAAGGGGGACAGCAGCAGCCGCACTGACAGGCTGTCTGCAGATGGCTGCCTGTCTGCAGACATGTTTGTTTTTTTGTTTGTTTGTTTGTTTTGTTTGTTTATCAGCCTCATGACCGCAGATATCAGCCGATGCAACTATCTCAAAATGTCAGATATTAGCCAACCGATTAATTGGTCTATCTGTCCTCTGCTTCCACAGGGAGGAGATGATCAGCTTCCTGCTGCTTGTTGTCCTGACAGCCTCTGTCTGTGGTGAGTTCACACCTTCAGTTTATTGGACACCATCAAAATACATTTTAAGTCAAACTAAAACATACAACACACATATTCTGACTGCACTGCCTTGATATATAGCTTATTGGTTCTACAGCTATCAGCAGATTTACAAAAGCAAGAGAATGCAAGAGATTTAGACCATCATGGGACACTACAACTCTCCAAAAAGTTCACCTTCAGCTTGATTTAAAGCCCAGTGTCAAAGGGCTTCACACACCCACAAGTTTCCATGAAAAAAGTTGACATAGGCAGAGTGTTGAAGATCAGATGATGGTCGTGCACAGGAATCATTTCAGTCTGTCTGTGTCTCTTTACCTCTCAGCAGGAGAATTACAGGTGAATGTGAGCCAGGCTGTCTATCAGGCAGAGGAGAACAGTAACATCACCATGGAGTGGACCTTCACTCCCAACATGACCAACACTGACCTCATCATCTACTTTGCATTTTGGTTACCTGAACTAAAGACATCTAAGTCTGTGTATTATCTGAATGGCGGTGTTGAGCAGCCAGAAGCTCAAGATGAGCAGTTCACAGGACGAGTTCAGTTGGACAAAGACGAGCTGAGAAAAGGAAACATCAGACTTCATCTGTCCAGCCTGAGGACCAACGACTCAGGCAGCTATCATTGCAGAGTGCTCACCAGAGATGAAGATGGAATTATTGAAATTAGCTCCGCCGAATCTTCACTCAACGTCACTGGTAAGTAGAACTCAGAGTAAGTTTCAAACTGCACCACTGAATCACTGCTGGACAGTACTGTTAACACACGTGCTACTGTAGTACTCAGGGATAGGAATCAATCAAGTTAATCAAATTTTATTGATATCAATGACATTATGGGTTCTTATTGATTCGACTCTTTATAGACTCCCTTACTGATCCCTTCCTGTGAATTTTCTTTGTGAGGAAAGTAGACTGCACAGGTTTTCAGTGTCAACAAAACAAGTTTCATTGAGTCTCTGAACCCTGAACAAGATGTGCGCCACCTGCAGGCAGAGTCAGTGACGGGCACACAGTGTGCTGACACAGAGCAGCTCTGGTCGACCGGCGGTGAAGAGCGTCCGACACACGTGACTCCTGATGTTTGATCCAGCCTTGGACGAAATCACAGCTGGACAGATGTTGCACGTGGCGCTGTTAGTGTCATTTTTTGAGACACACTTTCGACCACTTTTGTCTCTTGTGACTGTCCGCCATGTTTACTTCCTCACTGACTGCCTCTCTCCAGACCGTGTTGTTCAAAAGCGGTGATACGGGAATCGTTAATATTAAATGCAAATGATGTCGATGGATTGAACCAGCTGGAACCGGTTCTCAACTGAAACCGGTTCTCGATCCCCATCCCTAGCAGTACTACTGTGGGATGTCGGCTACCATGGCTACAACTACAGTTCTACAGCGAGCTGGGCCTGTCACCAAACCACTGTAGTGGCTGTGGAGGTGTGGGCAGCTCACACATCACTGTCACACAGTTAGATAAGATGAGACCATGGAGACGCCAGTAAATTCAGATTGATGATATCACACCACATTTACCACATCAAATCCAGACATCAGAGACGTGGAGTGATGTATGAAATAGTTTTGTGAGAAGGAATTGGATAAGCAGAAAAATCCCAAACCTTAAAGTGCCTAAAATCACTTTTCAGTGTTTTGCTGGAAAAAATCATTACCTGTGTTTGAGGTTTCAGAGTCATAAAGTTTATTTGATAAAGTTGTTTTATGTTTCAAATGATGTAGCCGTCACTGCCAACATGCCTACATGCGTCCTTCACATTGTAATGGATGTTAAGCAATAAATCCACTAGAGGGCAGCTCAACGTGTTTATGTATAGACAGTTAAATGGATATGTTTCTGTAGTACTGGTGTAGTAAATGTTCTACCAGTGATCGTCCACCACTGTTGGGTGGTGGGCAATTCCCGGTGGGCCGGTCTGATGTTTGGGTCGCGAAGGCCGGTGTTCATTTTTATTTTTTTTTTTTATTTTTTGGGGGCCGGTGTTCAGTCATGGAAGTGGGTTGATCACCTATGCTGCTTACCGCTGTCCCTGGGCCGCCTCCGCCTCCACTGGCAGCTCTTTTTTTTTTTTTGCAGACGCACCCTGACGTAACACGTCCGTGCACTCGGTCAGTGGTGTTTGAAAGATGGAAAATAGAAAGAGCAAGGGTGGCGTGGAAAAGGCAAGAATTAAAAAAGAGGAAAGCTCCGGAAACAGATGCAGCGAAATGTGCTACAACTGGCAACTTTTTCACTAAAACGAGCTCGCCGCTTGAAACAACAAATGAGGACGATGAAACGGGTAAGGCAAGATGTTGAACTTTGCCTGCAAACCACCGTTCAAGTTAATTAAGTCAGTGAATTGTGTGGCGTTGTGATATAACATAACCTTAGGCTATATAATTTAAATAATACTATGCTGCGACGCCACATAACTGGGAAACTTTGTCTTGTAGCCCCTCAGAGTCAGAAGCAAGATCCAACACCAAGCACCAGCCATGAGCCCACAAGTCCAGAGTGGGCAGGTAGGATTGCTCATTGAGTGAATATTATTAGAATGAATATAATGAAGAGTATGGTGTAGACCTGCTCTATATGAAAAGTGTCCTGAGATGCTAGATGATTCAGCACTACATTAATGAAATGGACCTGAATTAATCAGAAGGCTTGTAAAAAGGGGAGATTTGTGCTGAGAATTATGACAATTTTTAAAATGTGATTTGGTGTCAGAGCCAGGAGCCAGTAGTGATGAGGGGATTGCTCCTGTCAGTATGGAAGGAACAGGTGAGCTGTTGTAACAGTGTGTGAACAAGCAAGCATTAGTTCCAATATAACCACTTTCTAAGCTCAAATGATAGCAGTGACCCGTTATATTTTTTGATTTTAATAATAATAGGTCGTGATGTAAAGTGGGCCGGTCTGAGGCATGAAACTCCAGGGCTGAAAATGAGTCCCACTCCGGCCCTGGTGGACATACTGTGTATTTTACACAGTTTGTATATTTAATCTGTCATGTTTTCTCCACACAGCTGCGACACCCCCACCAGAGGAGCCAGAGCCCACAAAAGGTGGAAGGACTATTCCCAATGGAGCAGCACCAGCAGCTCAAGCAGTTCTCCTTCCTTTAGTAGCTATAGTAGCAGCAGTCGTTGTACTTTGTTGAGCCTGTTGTCTTGGACGTATGTTGACATTTCCTGTATACAGGGAGTCCATAAAGTCTCTTTACAATTTAACAAATTTATTACAAAAGCAAATGAATACACAAATCTGTGGGAATTACAAAATGAGGAGTAGATATTGAAGTTTGTTTGCCTCATTTAATACACCTCTATATGGGCACCGTTAGTTGCACAAAGCACATCAAGACGGTACTCGATTTCTTGCCAGGTTCACTGCAGCAGAGCCTCATCAATGTTGGCAACGGCATCAGTGATCTTTTGCTTCAGGTCGTTGATGTCCCGTATCTTTGTTCCATACACCATATCTTTAACAGAACCCTGTAGTTTTGCTGAGTCTGCATATCCGATTTTGTTTCAATAAACCACGATACACATTGTGCCTTTTCTTGAGGAGGAGCCATTTTTTTAGGGGTTTATTTAACAGAACCTATTTCAACAACAGGGTACCTGAAATACTCAAATGCAATGTGATTAAAAACTTTGATAACCACTGAGTACAGAGAACAAATCTGATTAACATATCTCATCAGTTGTTTTTTTTTAATTGTAAAGAGACTTTGTGGATACCCTGTACTTTTTTTTTTTTTTTTTAACCAATTTTATTTCTAATAATGTTTGTGTTTCCCCATCCTTTTTTTCGGACAATCCCCACCCTGGGGATTTACCACCAGTGATCATGAATGTGACCAAAAGGTGATTGTTCCTAATCTTCAGGGACACTAATGTCAACCAAATCACTGACAGCTGGTTTCCAAATTTTCTTTGCAGAGGGCTGTTTCATAAAAATTAGATGGAGGATTAAGCCAGGATTTTTCAGGTATCCTGGCTGAATTTCACCTTGGCTGGGTTTCACAAAAGCAGCGGCATGTAAGTTACCATGGAGGTTTATTCTGGGCAGCTAGCCGGCTCCAGACCAGGAAAACACACTAAGCCAGGATGGACTGACTTGACTTGGTCAAGCCTCACTTGTTCTGTTATCCTGAATTTCTTCATTCTTCTTTTGTGAAACAGCCCTCAGGTTTGCTAACCCAGCTTTCTGTTAACTGGGGGCTAACAAACTCAGGGTTACTCAGTGAACCCGAGTCTGTGAAACAGCCCTCAGGTTTGGTCAGTCTTCCTGTTTGTGTAAATGATCAGCTAGAGGGCGTCAGCTCTTATCGTTTTCTTGATACAGAGAAGAAAGTTTAATAATCTTTTGTTGTTGTTGTTGGGTCTAAGTAGATAGATACCATTTGACAGTTCTACATTATCTATCATATCATTAGGGTGACCTTGGTGGGAGAGAGAAAAAAGAAAAAAGAAAAAAGAAGAAAAAAAGAGTCAACTGTAGTACCAGTTAATGGCCACTAGATGCCGCCAAAAGACAGCATTACTATGACAGGTTGGAGTGCAAGTCAAGCACTTCAGCTCTGTCAGCATACAGCTGTTGTCACTTTATTACACTTAATACAGTCCTTCATATTTGTGTTATGGTTATGTGATTCTGATCTGATATTTAAGGCAGAATGAGTCTGATTTATCAGCTGTGGTTTGTAAACACAACACTCAAAGTTGGCCCCTCCTCCCTGACTAAGCAAACTGCCAGCAGGGAGTTTTCCTTTAGGAGGTAGGACGTAGAAATGTAACATCACTCATTTGTCCTTATTGTTTTTTCCACATACACCAGGATCAGTGAGTGAAAATCCTGGTGTTGTTTTGATTTTTACTGTTTATTGTGCTGGCGCTATTCTAATTTCAACACTTTTTTTTTTTGTATTTTTTTTTTCATATTTTTTTCAGTGCTACTTAATGCAGCTTGTACAAGAATGTTGTTACTAGCCAGAAACCTCCCTGTGCAGCTCTCTTTGTATAAATGTGTGTTCCTGCTCCTTTTCCAATTAAAAACCCAAATTGTTTAATAATAATGTAATAAAATTTGGTGAGAAAACATTGAATGTTATTGAATGTCACTGCAGACTCACTGATTGACCGATCCATTTGGAGCATTTGAGTCAATACTTGTATCATTCACTGATTTTTGCATATTTTGAAGAATATACCATGACAGACTTCTGAATTCAGCACAGGCTGCACTCTGAACAAACTCAGTGAATGTGCTGGACCCATGGTGTAAGTGCAATGTTTTTTTTTTGTTTTTTTTAATGATGACCCAACCTCTGGGATTTTTTAGTTTGTTTCCCAAAGGACAACAGAGACATGATTCCCCAACAAAAGAAAAGTTTATTTTAAGGAACTAGAAAGAGCTGGAAGGAGGGAAATGTTGGTTCAAAATGAGTTCAGTCAATGCAACAAGTGACAGAAAGTATAAAAAATAACAATTTTTATGATACAAACATGCAAGATAATGTTTTCATTTACTCAGGCTTCCATTTCAACATCTAGACATTATTGCAGGCTAAAAACACAGTGACTTTAAACAGTACAAAGTAAATGTGTGTGTGCACCAACTCAATGAAATGAGTAAAAGGAATTAGTTACTTCCAGCGCTGCACATGGAAAACATTTAGTGAGTTTTTAGTGATCCTATTTTAAATCAGTCTTAATAAGGAGATTTTAATATACATGCAGCTGCCCTTCTGAGACTTTTGCCACCAGTTTTATACACACTTTGGACGCATATAACTTCACTCAGGCCATACAGGGACTCTGAGGGACACATTAATGACTTGGTTCTGTATGGTGGTCTCAACCCTGACAATAAACTCAAAAATAGATTTCCCACTGATCAAACCCTCTCCAAAAAGCATCTGATTCTCCTGGGCCTGATTGAGGCACGTAGATCACCGTAACCAAGTGCAAATACTCACCACAGTCAAACACACAGTCACAGCAAACCCAACCTCATTAATGTCGCCCAGTGGTTCTGGCCACAGCATGCAGTGAAGGGAACTCACCCAAGTGGCTGACAACTCCAGGTGGCACTCAGCCTCCCGACAAAATACTAAAAACACAGCTAACCATCAAGCAGAGATACACTAGAGAAATGAGAACTGGTACCAAGTGGGACTTGGTGGGCTGTTGGCTCAACACGTCGACAAATTCCCTTTCTTCTCTTGCTGTGTGTTTCAGCCTCCAGCTTTTCAGGGAGATATTCTTCCCACACAACATCGATTCAGCAGACATGCCCCAGCTGAGACTGGATGCATGGCAAGAACACTTGCTGTGCATAATCTGAAGATGTCTTTGCAGCACCAGGTCACAGCATGTTCATGATAGCAGCTCCATCAGGAATGACGACCTGGACAGTGGGAATGGATGCATTTTAATGTGAAGGAGCCATGTCCATCAAACAGCCCACCAAGTCCGACTTGGTGCCAGTTCTCAGCTTGCCCATTTGTGGCAGTGCTGGTGGACATGCCTGGTTTTCATGCTCAAACAATTCATCCAGATTTCCAAGGAACAGTCATTCTTCAGGGATGATATGTTCTTGTTGAGACTTGGAGTTTTCTTGGAGTTTTTTTTCTCTTGATGGGAAATTGTGTGTGGTATTGTCTGGTTAACTAGAAACACTGAAGGCTGAAACATGTGGCAAGAGAGGGAAGGGAATTTGTTGACGCATTGAGCCATCCAGTGCCATTCCTGAGAATTGGCCAGAGTATCTACGTATTGATGAGAACAAAGCTGAGCTGTTCTCTTTACGGGCAACTTGTGTTACATCCCCTGCCACTGAGAAACAGGTAATCAGCCCTCATCATGCTGCTTGCCTTTACTGGTTTTGACACTGAGTCATCATTTGGAGGCAGGTTCAAGAAGACGACATGGGATACATGGAAGAACTTCAGTGATGTGACTTGTGCCTTCTGCGCCTTGGCCACCACACCAGACGCCGTAGATGACTGGATGGACTCTTGAGTGATTTGTGGTATTTCTGTATGACTGCACTAGCAGCCAGGAATCACAGAAGCAGCTGTTCACCCAAAAAAGTAGAACGATTGATGGAGTCCGCCAACACAAGCAGCACTACATACAAAGAGGGCAGCCTACCAAGCTGGTCACTGCTGAGGACAGGCCATGGTTGCAGTCCCTGAACTACCCTCCCCAGGTGGCTGGGGGTGGAAGAGGAAGGACACAGAATGAATGAATGAATGAATGAATGAATAATTTATCCCACTTTTATACACCTGTAAAATGTGTCATGTGACAACAAAGTTGATTCTGATTCTGACAGGTGGATGGGAGGTTCACTGAAACACACGACCAGAAGCGAGCCTGGCATGTCGCGACCTCCTCCTCTGTGGTTGCAAAAAGGTGTTGTGGAAGATGCAAATGTGCCAAGACAGCACTTCAGCACACTGCCCTTTGCTACTGTGGTGGACTGTGTCATCATACGTAACTTTGTGTTGTCACACTTTCCTTCCTCTTTGGCTTTATTAAAAATGCCTTTAGGCTAAATGGCATCCTGTCTCTGTACTGCTGTATAGTTCCACTTTGGCCATTGCCATAACACACATGCATTTCACGGCATATCTGTCAACATCTTAGAAAACATGTACAGTATACTCTACTGAAATACATATTTTGATGGTTTTTACTATTATTTAATTAACCGAATGCCGGAAATATGTAGTTAGGAAGTTGCCAACATGTTGTAAATAGTACCGCTGCATTCCTCATCCTTGAAAATGTAGGATTAGCCACCAGGATCAAGATCCTAGGTGGTCTAGAACCTGAGTTACAGGTAAAATCACAGCAGGTGGCAGCCATTTTGAAAAATGGTTGCCACGGTTACCACGGGACAAATCTGAGATGGCCCTCTAGCCAAAAATTATCCTTAAGGCATGCTCTAACAGTGTGCCAAATTTCATGCTTTTATCGTAAAGTGCACCACCACGTAAAGTTACAGAGCGGGGTCGCCGAGCGCCGAGGCTCATAGTGCGTAAAAGTGTCCAACGCTCTGCCGCCTCAGTACCTGCAGAGCTCCAAACCTCCTCTGGCATCACATCGCCGAGCACGACGGCGAGCGGCGGACAGAGCGGCGTAAAACATGCCGCCGCCGGACTCTGGAGCGGTGGAAACATGTTCTGTGGAGCGACCAATCAGGCTTCTCTATGTGGCGGTCTGATGGACGAGTCTGGGTTTGGGGAACACCAGGAGAACGTTCCCTGCCTGACTGCATTGTGCCGACTGTGCAGTTTGCTGGAGGAGGGGTCACGCTGTGGGCTGGTGTTTCTGGGCTCGGCCTCGGCCTCTCAGCTCCACTGAAGGGAAATCTGAACGCTTCGGCTCACCAAGACATTTTGGACAATTCTCTGCTTCCAGCTCTGTGGGACCAGTTTGGGGAAGGAAGGCCCTTTCCTGTCCCAGCATGACTGAGCCCATTTTGCAAAAATGGTGTTTAACTGTGAACACAAGAATGTATCGCAACACAGCTGAATGTCATTCTTTCACAGGAAACCCAAAAACTCCTGCAGGTCCAGGTAATCTGGTCCAGATAATAATTCTTTTTAAAAACTTGCCGATGATTTTATTACTAAACCCTTATCAAGCATCTTTAAGTGCACTGTCACTTGTTGTCACAAAAAAACTGCGCAACTCCTTTTATCAATCTCTCTAAATCCTTCAGTACAGCTGGGGTCCCACAAAGTTCTGGTTTGGACCCACTTTTGTTTACTATCTATGTTAACAACAGGGCTCAGCATGTTCCTTATGCAAAGTATAAAACCACAAAATGATGTCACACCTGTCCAGTCATCTCAGGATCTGAAGTCAGCCATTGGCATGATCTGAAACTTGTGCTGAGCAATACTTAAACCAAATCTGGAGCTGTTTGCTCATGCCAAGCAGACATCAGTTTCTCCTCTTGAAAGAGCAGTCACATTGAACTGGTATCTCTTTCCAAGTGTCAAGGCGTTTTAACTGATGATCGTTTAACTTTTAAAACTCACACTGACAACTTGAAGCCCTGAGGTAAGTTTTTATTTATAAACAAATGCTGCTTTTCCTATGCTGCCAAGAAAAAATGATTTATCGCAGGCTGCAAAGCTCTCACTCACCATTTCATCTCTATATGCCAGAGGTGGACTCACTCTCTGAGGCAAATGCTGTGGAGAAAAAAAAATCTGTGGAAACTGTAACTTCGTCCTTAGCTAGACCCTCTTGTCTCTTCCGGCATGTGATTCTGTGAGTTGCTTCTATATGGTTTGTTACAGGTGTTTTTAATGTGTGTTTGCATGTTGATTGAATCTCAACAGAGATTCTTTCTTTTTTCGGTTAGGCTTTAAATGCACTCTAAATGCCATCCCAAAAATGTGGAAAGCTGCCTTTTTCTCTCTCTGTTGAAATGTATAGTAAAAACAATGTGTGTGTGTTTTTTAATCGAAATTGAAAGTAGCAGAAATGAGAAAACAACTGCTTGTTTTTTTGTTTTTGTTTTTGTTTAGTGCATGAGGGGATCTTAAAACCAAGACCCCAGCTCAGATTCTTGCTCTGTTGTCAAACAAAGCACAACTTCCTACAAGGCCTGTTTGAGTTTGACTCGAGAGCAGACGAGAGTGCAGTCTAAACACAGTATCAGCCAAAGTCTGGACACAACTTCTCATTCAATGGTTTCTCTTTATTTTTACTACTTTTTATTACTTTTATTACTAATCAGTACTGAAGACATTAACACTATGAAAGAACAAACATGGAATTCTTTATTTGTGTGCGCTCACTGTCCCCTGTCTCATGAAGGGGTTGCAGTTATTTAGGGTAAAAGCACTTTGTGTGATACTGAATAGTTTCCCACCTATTTAATTTGGCTTTTAACTCATGCTCTTAATATACTCCTTCTTTTAACTTGACTTTTACTTAATGCTATTTTTATACCCTATACCTTTTGTTTTGACTTTTAACTAAATGTTTTTATATGTTTACACATGCTTATTTTAACTTTTATTAATGTTCTTATATATTTTTATTTTATATGTTTTTATTTCTCTACATACTTTTATATTCTTATCGTATATGTTTACATACTTTTATCCCATGTATCCAGTGTTTCCTCAGTGAGGGCCCTCTGCGCTGGGGGCTGTTATCAGCTGGGGCTGGGGTGTCTCTTCTCATGGGGCACACCGGCTGGGGTGGGTGGGGGCTCTGTGGCTCTGTGGCGGTGCCCTGCTGCAGTGCCATGGGTCCTCTGCCTACCTGTGGCTTGGTGGGCCCCTGAGCTGTGGCGTCCTGGCCTGGGCCGTGGGCAGCCCCCAGCGCAGAGGGCAGCGCTTCCTGACCTGGTTCCTCTGTACTCAGCCAAACAAACTTTATGTGCGTGTGTGTGTGTGTGTGTGTGTGTGTGTGTGTGTGTGTGTGCAAGTGTGTGTGTGTGTGTGTGTGTGTGTGTGCGTGTGTGCGTGCAAGTGTATGTGTGTGTGTGTGTGCGTGTGTGCGTGCAAGTGTGTGTGTGTGTGTGTGTGTGAGAGAGAATCGTGGGGTGGGGGTCTAGAGGTTGGGGTGGGGAGGGGGGCAGGGGGTGTTTTTAACATGTAAAGCACTTTGTGCTACATCTCATGTATGAAAAGTGCTCTACAAATAAAGTTTGAATTGAATTGAATTAATGGTCCTAGGTACCAATCACTTATGGCGCTTTTCCACTAGCACCTACTCGGCTCAACTCTACTCGCCTCAACACGGTTTGGGTGGTTTTCCATTACAGTTGAGTAGCACCTCACTGTGGGTGGAGTCGTCATAGCAACGCGGCGCACCGTCCAGCTCCCTCTGGACTCTTTGGGCCGCCACCAAGCTCAGAAAAGGCTCCACTTCTTCATTTGACCACGGTACCGGTTTGCTTGCCATTTTCTGACTTTGCCAACTTCAGTGATGATCAATACACACGGTCACAGTTGTTTTTTTTTTTTTTTTTTAAATGCCGGGTTTGGTTTTCGTTTTGGCCTTCGCGGCATTTACGTCACATTGTTGGCTCAACTCAGCTCGACTCAGCTCGCTTGGAACCCCGGCTGAGTAGGTCCTAAAATGGGACCTGGTCCCAGGTACTACCACGTAATGGAAAAGCTCTCAAACCGAGTAGAGTCGAGCCGAGTAGGTACTAGTGGAAAAGCGCCATTAGACCAGGAGTTTTCAAAATGAGGTCCAGGATTCATAAGGGGTCCTGGGCAAATTTTAGAAAACTTCCCTGTAAGTCACAGTAACCTCTGTCTGTGGTTTGTGGAAGGCATCTGAACAAACACAAGACACCAGAGAGCTGACGGAGTGGGGGTCTGGGGCTTAATGACGGACAACTTGGGGCTCCACAACATGAGACAGTTTGAGTTAGCCAGCGCTCAGGAGCATGGAAACGTGTCTTAACATGTGCCGTGTTCAAATGTAGCAAACACATAAATGTATATTCATATGCATTTGAAACCATCCAGAGATGTAATGAAGGAAATGCATCTAAAGCTGGTTTCCCCACTATTCATCCACTGAACAGGGTTCACTGAGCTGCTCCACCCCTGTGGCTTTTTCAATGTCAACATTTAGAGAGCAGATATCTAATGCTGATATCATGTTTTGTTTTCTGCTCTTTTTTGGATTATTTGTTTTTGCATCTAATAAAATTCAAAACTTTAATGATGAGAAAAAAATGAGAATGCAGAGAGAAAGGGGGACAGCAGCAGCCACACTGACAGGCTGCCTGCAGATGCCTTCCTGTCTGCAGACGTTTTTTGTTTGTTTGTTTGTTTGTTTGTTTATCGGCCTCATGACCGCAGATATCAGCCGATGCAACTTTCTCAAAATGTCAGATATTAGCCAACCGATTAATTGGTCTATCTTTCCTCTGCTTCCACAGGGAGGAGATGCTCAGCTTCCTGCTGCTTGTTGTCCTGACAGCCTCTGTCTGTGGTGAGTTCACACCTTCAGTTTATTGGACACCATCAAAATACATTTTCAGCCAAACTAAAACATACAACACACATATTGTGACTGCACTGCCCTGATATAAAGCTTATTGGTTATACAGCTATCAGCAGATTTACAAAAGCAAGAGAATGCAAGAGATTTAGACCATCATGGGACACTACAACTCTCCAAAAAGTTCAGCTTCAACTTGATTTAAAGCCCAGTGTCAAAGGGCTTCACACGCCCACAAGTTTCCATGAAAAAAGTTGACATAGGCAGAGTGTTGAAGATCAGATGATGGTCGTGCACAGGAATCATTTCAGTCTGTCTGTGTCTCTTTACCTCTCAGCAGGAGAATTACAGCTGAATGCGAGCCAGGCTGTCTATCAGGCAGAGGAGAACAGTAACATCACCATGGAGTGGACCTTCACTCCCATCATGCCCCTCACTGACCTCAGAATCTATTTCTTATTTTTGGTATCTGAATATGGGCCCTTGAAGTGGGCATATTATCTGGAAGACGGTGTTGAGCAGCCAGAAGCTCAAGATGAGCAGTTCACAGGACGAGTTCAGGTGGACAAAGACGAGCTGAGAAAAGGAAACATCAGACTTCATCTGTCCAGACTGAGGACCAACGACTCAGGCAGCTATCAGTGTGGCGTGTGGACCAGTGATGAAGTTATCATCAACAAATCTTCACTGAACGTCACTGGTAAGTAAAACTCAGAGTAACTCTCAAACTGCACCACTGAATCACTGCTGGACAGTACTGTTACCACACGTACTACTGTAGTACTCAGGGATGGGAATTAATCAATCAAGTTAATCAAATTTTATTGATATCAATGCCATTATGGGTTCTTATTGATTCGACTCTTTATAGACTCCCTTATTGATCCCTTCCTGTGAATTTTCTTTGTGAGGAAAGTAGACTGTACAGGTTTTCAGTGTCAACAAAATTTCATTGAGTCTCTGAACCCTGAACAAGATGTGCGCCACCTGCAGGCAGAGTCAGTGACGGGCACACAGTGTGCTGACACAGAGCAGCTCTGGTCGACCGGCGGTGAAGAGCGTCCGACACACGTGACTCCTGATGTTTGATCCAGCCTTGGACGAAATCACAGCTGGACAGATGTTGCACGTCGCGCTGTTAGTGTCATTTTTTGAGACACACTTTCGACCACTTTTGTCTCTTGTGACTGTCCGCCATGTTTACTTCCTCGCTGACTGCCTCTCTCCAGACCGTGTTGTTCAAAAGCATCGATACGGGAATAGTTAAGATTAAATGCGAATGATGTCGATGGATCGAACCGGCTGGAACCGGTTCTCAACTGAAACCGGTTCTCGATCCCCATCCCTAGCAGTACTACTGTGGGATGTCGGTTACCATGGCTACAACTACAGTTCTACAGCGAGCTGGGCCTGTCACCAAACCACTGTAGTGGCTGTGGAGGTGTGGGCAGTTCACACATCACTGTCACACAGTTAGATAAGATGAGACCGTGGAGACGCCAGTAAATTCAGATTGATGATATCGCACCACATTTACCACATCAAATCCAGACATCAGAGACGTGTAGTGATGTATGAAATAGTTTTGTGAGAAGGAATTGGATCAGCAGAAAAATACAAAACCTTAAAGTGCCTAAAATCACTTTTCAGTGTTTTGCTGGAAAAAATCAGTACCTGTGTTTGAGGTTTCAGAGTCATAAAGTTTATTTGATAAAGTTGTTTTATGTTTCAAATGATGTAACCGTCACTGGCAACATGCCTACATGCATCCTTCACATTGTAATGGATGTTAAGCAATAAATCCACTAGAGGGCAGCTCAAATGTGTATATGTATAGACAGTTAAATGGATATGTTTCTGTAGTACTGGTGTAGTAAATGTTCTACCAGTGATCGTCCACCACTGCTGGGTGGTGGGCAATTCCCGGTGGGCCGGTCTGATGTTTGGGTCGCGAAGGCCGGTGTTCATTTTTATTTTTTTTTTTTATTTTTTGGGGGCCGGTGTTCAGTCATGGCAGTGGGTTGATCACCTATGCTGCTTACCGCTGTCCCTGGGCCGCCTCCGCCTCCACTGGCAGCTCTTTTTTTTTTTTTTGCAGACGCACCCTGACGTAACACGTCCGTGCACTCGGTCAGTGGTGTTTGAAAGATGGAAAATAGAAAGAGCAAGGGTGGCGTGGAAAAGGCAAGAATTAAAAAAGAGGAAAGCTCCGGAAACAGATGCAGCAAAATGTGCTACAACTGGCAACTTTTTCACTAAAACGAGCTCGCCGCTTGAAACAACAAATGAGGACGATGAAACGGGTAAGGCAAGATGTTGAACTTTGCCTGCAAACCACCGTTCAAGTTAATTAAGTCAGTGAATTGTGTGGCGTTGTGATATAACATAACCTTAGGCTATATAATTTAAATAATACTATGCTGCGACGCCACATAACTGGGAAACTTTGTCTTGTAGCCCCTCAGAGTCAGAAGCAAGATCCAACACCAAGCACCAGCCATGAGCCCACAAGTCCAGAGTGGACAGGTAGGTTTGCTCATTGAGTGAATATTATTAGAATGAATATAATGAAGAGTGTGGTGTAGACCTGCTCTATATGAAAAGTGTCCTGAGATGCTAGATGATTCAGCACTACATTAATGAAATGGACCTGAATTAATCAGAAGGCTTGTAAAAAGGGGAGATTTGTGCTGAGAATTATGACAATTTTTAAAATGTGATTTGGTGTCAGAGCCAGGAGCCAGTAGTGATGAGGGGATTGCTCCTGTCAGTATGGAAGGAACAGGTGAGCTGTTGTAACAGTGTGTGAACAAGCAAGCATTAGTTCCAATATAACCACTTTCTAAGCTCAAATGATAGCAGTGACCCGTTATATTTTTTGATTTAAATAATAATAGGTCGTGATGTAAAGTGGGCCGGTCTGAGGCATGAAACTCCAGGGCTGAAAATGAGTCCCACTCCGGCCCTGGTGGACATACTGTGTATTTTACACAGTTTGTATATTTAATCTGTCATGTTTTCTCCACACAGCTGCGACACCCCCACCAGAGGAGCCAGAGCCCACAAAAGGTGGAAGGACTATTCCCAATGGAGCAGCACCAGCAGCTCAAGCAGTTCTCCTTCCTTTAGTAGCTATAGTAGCAGCAGTCGTTGTACTTTGCTGAGCCTGTTGTCTTGGACGTATGTTGACATTTCCTGTATACAGGGAGTCCATAAAGTCTCTTTACAATTTAACAAATTTATTACAAAAGCAAATGAATACACAAATCTGTGGGAATTACAAAATGAGGAGTAGATATTGAAGTTTGTTTGCCTCATTTAATGCACCTCTATATGGGCACCATTAGTTGCACAAAGCACATCAAGACGGTACTCGATTTCTTACCATGTTGGCTGCAGCAGAGCCTCATCAATGGTGGCAATGGCATCAGTGATCTTTTGCTTCAGGTCGTTGATGTCCCTTATCTTTGTTCCATACACCATATCTTTAACATAACCCTGTAGCTGAGTCTGCATATTTGATTTTGTTTCACTAAACCACGATACACATTGTGCCTTTTCTTGAGGAGGAGCCATTTTTAGGGGTTTATTTATTCATTCATTCATTCATCTTCTAAACCGCTTATCCTCACTAGGGTCGCGGGGGGGTGGGGGTGGGGGTGCTGCTGGAGCCTATCCCAGCGCTCATAGGGTGAAGGCAAGGAAACACCCCGGACAGGTCGCCAGTCCATCGCAGGGCGGGGTTTAGTTAACAGAACCTATTTCATCAACAGGGTACCTGAAATACACAAACGCAATGTGATTAAAAACTTTGATAACCACTGAGTACAGAGAATAAATCTGAATAACATATCTCATCAATTGCTTTTGTGATAGATTTTTTAAATTGTAAAGAGACTTTGTGGACACCCTGTACTTTTTTTTTTTTTTTAACCAATTTTATTTCTAATAATGTTTGTGTTTCCCCACCCTTTTTTCACACAATCCCCACCCTGTGGATTTTCCACCAGTGATCATGAATGTGACCAACAGATGACTGTTCCTAATCTTCAGGGACACTAATGTCAACCAAATCACTGACAGCTGGTTGCCAAATTTTCTCTGCAGAGGGCTGTTTCATAAAACCGAGATAAGGGATAAAGCCAGGATTTCTCAGGTATCCTGGCTGAATTTCACCTTGACTGGGTTTCACAAAAGCAGTGGTTTTTCCACATACACCAGGATCGCTGAGTGAAAATTCTGGTGTTGTTTTGATTTTTATTGTTTATTGTGCTGGCGCTATTCAAATCTCAACACTTCTATTGGTATTTTTTTTTTATATATTATTTCCAGTGCTCCCTAGTTCAGCTTCTATAAGAATGTTGTTCCTAGCCAGAAACCTCCCTGTGCAGCTCTCTTTGTATAAATGTGTGTTCCTGTTCCTTTTCCAATTAGAAATCCAAATTGTTTAATAATAATGTAATAAAATTTGGTGAGAAAATATTGAATGTTATTGAATATCACTGCAGACTCACTGTTTGACTGATCCATTTGGAGCATTTGAGTCAATACTTGTATCATTCACTGATTTTTGCCTATTTTGAAGAATATACCTTGACAGACTTCTGAATTCAGCACAGGCTGCACTCTGAACAAGCCAGAAAAAAAAAAAAAAAAAAAAAAAAAATCAGCGTTCTGGGACCCATTGTTTAAGTGTAATGATTTTTTCAAGGTTTGGAGTATAAAATCTCTGAAAAATAAGATTTTTTATGATGACCCAAGGTTGGGGATTTTTAGTTTGTTTCCCAAAGGAATACAGAGGCATGATTCCCCAACGAAAGACAAAATTAGTTTAAGGAACTAGAAAGAGCTGGAGGGGGGAAAGTGTCGGTTCAAAATAAATTCAGTCAATCCTACAAGTGACAGAAAGTATAAAAAATATCCTGTTTTATGATACAAACATGCAAGATAATGTTGTTTTCCTTTGCTCAGGCTTCCAGTTTAACAACTAGACATTATAGCAGGCTAAAATAAAAACTCACTGACTTTAAACAGTACAAAATAAAACTTTCTTCTCTTGCTGCGTGTTTCAGCCTCCAGCCTTTCAGGGAGATATTCTTCCCACACAACATCGACTCTGCAGACATGCCCCAGCTGAGACTGGATGTATGGCAAGAACACTTGCTGTGCATAATCTGAAAATGTCTTTGCAGCACCAGGTCGCAGCATGTTCATGATCGCAGCCCCATCAGGAATGATGACTTGGACAGTGGGAATGGATGCATTTTAATGTGAAGGAACCAGGTCCATCAAACAGCCCACCAAGTCCCACTTGGTGCCAGTTCTCAGCTTGCCCATTTGTGACAGTGCTGGTGGACATGCCTGGTTTTCATGCTCAAAGAATTCATCCAGATTTCCAGGGAATAGTCATTCTTCAGGGATGATATGTTCTTGTTGAGACTTGGAGTTTTCTTGGACTGGAGGCCAGCCAATTCGAGGGAGTTTTTTTTCTCTTGATGGGAAATTGTGTGTGGTATTGTCTGGTTAACTAAACACTGAAGGCTGAAACATGTGGCAAGAGAGGGAAGGGAATTTGTTGACGCATTGAGCCATCCAGTGCCATTCCTGAGAATTGGCCAGAATATCTATGTATTGATGAGAACAAAGCTGAGCTGTTCTCTTTACGGGCAACTTGTGTCACATCCCCTGCCACTGAGAAACAGGTAATCAGCCCTCATCATGCTGCTTGCCTTTACTGGTTTTGACACTGAGTCATCATTTGGAGGCAGGTTCAAGAAGACGACATGGAATACATGGAAGAACTTCAGTGATGTGACTTGTGCCTTCTGCGCCTTGGCCACCACACCAGACACCGTAGATGACTGGATGGACTCTTGAGTGATTTGTGGTATTTCTGTATGACTGCACTAGCAGCCAGGAATCACAGAAGCAGCTGTTCACCCAAAAAAGTAGAACGATTGATGGAGTCCGCCAACACAAGCAGCACTACATACAAAGAGGGCAGCATACCAAGCTGGTCACTGCTGGGGACAAGCCGTGGTTGTAGTGCCTGAACTCCCCTCCCCAGGTGACTGGGGGTGGAAGAGGAAGGACACAGAATGAATGAATGAATGAATGAATGAATGAATGAATGAATAATTTATCCCATTTTTATACACCTGTAAAATGTGTCATGTGACAACAAAGTTGATTCTGATTCTGACAGGTGGATGGGAGGTTCACTGAAACACACGACCAGAAGCGAGCCTGGCATGTCGCGACCTCCTCCTCTGTGGTTGCAAAAAGGTGTTGTGGAAGATGCAAATGTGCCAAGGCAGCATTTCAGTGCACTGCCCTTTGCTACTGTGGTGGACTGTGTCATCATACGTAACTTTGTGTTGTCACACTTTCTTTCCTCTTTGGCTTTATTAAAAAAGCCTTTAGGCTAAATGGTATCCTGTCTCTGTACTGCTGTATAGTTCCACTTTGGCCATTGCCATAACACACATGCATTTCATGGCATATCTGTCAACATCTTAGAAAACATGTACAGTATACTCTACCGAAATACATATTTTGATGTTTTTTACTATTATTTAATTAACTGAATGCCGGAAAAATGTAGTTAGGTAGTTGCCAGCATGTTGTAAATAGTACCATTGTATTCCTCATCCTTGAAAATGTAGGATTAGCCACCAGGATCAAGATCCTAGGTGGTCTAGAACCTGAGTTACAGGTAAAATCACAGCAGGTGGCAGCCATTTTGAAAAATGGTTGCCACGGTTACCACGGGACAAATCTGCGATGGCCCTCTAGCCAAAAATTATCCTTAGGGCAGCTCTAACAGTGTGCCAAATTTCATGCTTTTATCGTAAAGTGCAGGATTCCATCAAAATATTGCGCGTAGCCGCTGGAGAGCTCACTGAGTTCCAGCGTTCCAGCAAGTTTCTTCCCTCCTAGATATTCCACCATCAGCTGGAAGTGGGATTATTTCAAAGTGGAAGCGTTCAGGAACCACAGCGACTCGGCCACCAGGGGGCAGCACCACGTAAAGTTACAGAGCGGGGTCGCCGAGCGCCGAGGCTCATAGTGTGTAAAAGTGTCTGACGCTCTGCCGCCTCAGTACCTGCAGAGCTCCAAACCTCCTCTGGCATCAACATCAGCACAGAAACTGAGCGCCGGGAGCTTCATGGCCGAGCGCCCGCACGCCAGCCTCACGTCACCGAGCACGACGCCGAGTGGCAGACGGAGCGGCGTAAAGCATGGAGCGGTGGAAACGTGTTCTGTGGAGTGACCAATTAGGCTTCTCTGTGTGGCGGTCTGATGGACGAGTCTGGGTTTGGGGAACACCAGGAGAAGGTTCCCAGTCTAGGTTTGGGGAACGCCAGGAGAACGTTCCCTGCTTGACTGCATTGTGCCGACTGTGCAGTTTGCTGGAGGAGGGGTCACGCTGTGGGCTGGTGTTTCTGGGCTCGGCCTCGGCCTCTCAGCTCCACTGAAGGGAAATCTGAACGCTTCAGCTCACCGACACATTTTGGACAATTCTTTGCTTCCAGCTTTGTGGGACCAGTTTGGGGAAGGAAGGCCCTTTCCTGTCCCAGCATGACTGAGCCCATTTTGCAAAAATGGTGGTCAACTGTGACCACAAGAATTTGTTGCAACACAGTTGATTGCCATTCTCATCATGTTTTAACAGGCTACAAAGACATTTCTGCAAACATGACTTTTTAGCTGATTTTTCACACTTCACCAGTCCGGGAATGGGAGCGAATTGTGTTGCGACACAATGAACTGTGTTGTTTCCACACACATTTTTGACATAGTTTGCAAAAATGGTGTTTAACTGTGAACACAAGAATGTGTCGCAACACAGTTGAACGACATTCTTTCACAGGAAACCCAAAAACTCCTGCAGGTCCAGGTAATCTGGTCCAGATCATAATTCTTTTTAAAAACTTGCCGATGATTTTATTACTAAATCCTTATCAAGCATATTTAAGTGCACTGTCACTTGTTGTGACAAAAAAACTGCGCAACTCCTTTTATCAATCTCTCTAAAGCCTTCAGTACAGCTGGGGTCCCACAAAGTTCTGGTTTGGGCCCACTTTTGTTTACTATCTATGTTAACCACATGGCTCAGCATGTTCCTTATGCAAAGTATAAAACCACAAAATGATGTCACCCCTGTCCAGTCATCTGAGGATCTGAAGTCAGCCGTTAGCATGATCTGAAACTTGTGCTGAGCAATACTTAAACCAAATCTGGACTTGTTGTTCTCATGCCAGGCAGACATCAGTTTCTCCTCTTAACAGAGCAGTCACATTGAACTGGTGTCTCTTTCCAAGTATCAAGGCGTTTTAACTGATGATCGTTTAACTTTTAAAACTCACACTGACAACTTGAAGCCCTGAGGTAAGTTTTTATTTTAGAAACAAATGCTGCTGTTCCTGTGCTGTCAGGAAAAAATGTTTTATCGCAGGCTGCAAAGCTCTCACTCACCATTTCATCTCTATATGCCAGAGGTGGACTCACTCTCTGAGGCAAATGCTGTGGAGAAAAAAAAAAATCTGTGGAAATTGTAACTTCATCCTTAGCTAGACCCTCTTGTCTCTTCCGGCATGTGATTCTGTGGGTTGCTTCTATATGGTTTGTTATAGGTGTTTTTAATGTGTGTTTGCATGTTGATTGAATCTCAACAGAGATTCTTTCTTTTTTCGGTTAGGCTTTAAATGCACTCTAAATGCCATCCCAAAAATGTGGAAAGCTGCCTTTTTCTCTCTCTGTTGAAATGTATATTAAAAACAATGTGTGTGTGTTTTTTTAATTGAAATTGAAAGTAGCAGAAATGAGAAAACAACTGCTTGTTTGTTTGTTTGTTTGTTTTTTAGTGCATGAGGGGATCTTAAAAGCGAGACCTCAGCTCAGATTCTTGCTCTGTTGTCAAACAAAGCACAACTTCCTACAAGGCTTGTTTGAATTTGACTCGAGAGCAGACGAGAGTGCAGTCTAAACACAGTATCAGCCAAAGTCTGGACACAACTTCTCATTCATTGGTTTTTCTTTATTTTTACTACTTTTTATTACTTTTATTACTAATCAGTACTGAAGACATTAACACTATGAAAGAACAAACATGGAATTCTTTATTTGTGTGCACTCACTGGGGTGCTGGAGTGCTGGGGGCTGTTATTGGCTGGGGCTGGGATGTCTCTTCTCATGGGGCACACCGGCTGGGGTGGGTGGGGGTTCTGTGGCTCTGTGGCGGTGCCCTGCTGCAGCACCATGGGTCCTCTGCCTACCTGTGGCTTGGTGGGCCCCTGAGCTGTGGCATTCCGGCCTGGGCCGTGGGCAGCCCCCAACGTAGAGGGCAGCGCTTCCTGACCTGGTTCCTCTGTACTCAGCCAAACAAACATTATGTGCATGTGTGTGTGTGTGTGTGTGTGTGTGTGTGCACGTGTGTGTGTGTGTGTGCGCAAGTGTGTGTGTGTGTGCGTGTGTGCGTGCAAGTCTGTGTGTGTGAGAGAGAATCGTGGGGTGGGGGTCTAGAGGTTGGGGTGGGGGTGGGGGGCAGGGGGTGTTTTTAACATGTAAAGCACTTTGTGCTACATCTCATGTATGAAAAGTGCTCTACAAATAAAGTTTGAATTGAATTGAATTAATGGTCCTAGTTACCAATCACTTATGGCGCTTTTCCACTAGCACCTACTCGGCTCAACTCTACTCGCCTCTACACGGTTTGGGTGGTTTTCCATTACAGTTGAGTAGTACCTCACTGTGGGTGGAGTCGTCATAGCAAGGCGGCGCACCGTCCAGCTCCCTCTGGACTCTTTGGGCCGCCACCAAGCACAGAAAAGTCTCCATCTCTTCATTTGACCACCATTGCCACCATTTGCCATTTTCTGACTTTGCCAACTTCAGTGATCAATACGCACGGTCACTGTTGCTTTTTTTTTTTTTTTTAAATGCCGGGTTTGGTTTTCGTTTTGGCCTTCGCGGCATTTACGTCACATTCTCGGCTCAACTCAGCTCGACTCAGCTCGCTTGGAACCCCGGCTGAGTAGGTCCTAAAATGGGACCTGGTCCCAGGTACTACCACGTAATGGAAAAGCTCTCAAACCGAGTAGAGTCGAGCCGAGAAGGTACTAGTGGAAAAGCGCCATTAGACCAGGAGTTTTCAAAATGAGGTCCAGGACTCATAAGGGGTCCTGGACAAATTTTAGAAAACTTCCCTGTAACTCACAGTAACCTCTGTCTGTGGTTTGTGGAAGGCGTCTGAACAAACACAAGACATCAGAGAGCTGACGGAGTGGAGGTCCGGGGCTTAATGACGGACAACTTGGGGCTCCACAACATGAGACAGTTTGAGTTAGCCAGCGCTCAGGAGCATGGAAACGTGTCTTAACATGTGGCGTGTTCAAATGTAGCAAACACATAAATGTATATTCATATTCATTTCAAACCATCCAGAGATGTAATGAAGGAAATGCATCTAAAGCTCGTTTCCCCACTATTCATCCACTGAACAGGGTTCACTGAGCTGCTCCACCCCTGTGGCTTTTTCAATGCCAACATTTAGAGAGCGAGGTGGCCGATGGCCGATATCTAATGCTGATATCATGTTTTGTTTTCTGCTCTTTTTTGGATTATTTGTTTTTGCATCTAATAAAATTCAAAACTTTAATGATGAGAAAAAAATGAGAATGCAGAGAGAAAGGGGGACAGCAGCAGCCGCACTGACAGGCTGCCTGCAGATGCCTTCCTGTCTGCAAACATGTTTTTTTGTTTGTTTGTTTGTTTATCGGCCTCATGACCGCAGATATCAGCCGGTGCAACTATCTCAAAATGTCAGATATTAGCCAACTGATTAATTGGTCTATCTGTCCTCTGCTTCCACAGGGAGGAGATGATCAGCATCCTGCTGCTTGTTGTCCTGACAGCCTCTGTCTGTGGTGAGTTCACACCTTCAGTTTATTGGACACCATCAAAATACATTTTAAGTCAAACTAAAACATACAACACACATATTGTGACTGCACTGCCCTGATATATAGCTTATTGGTTATACAGCTATCAGCAGATTTCCAAAAGCAAGAGAATGCAAGAGATTTAGACCATCATGGGACACTACAACTCTCCAAAAAGTTCACCTTCAACTTGATTTAAAGCCCAGTGTCAAAGGGCTTCACACGCCCACAAGTTTCCATGAAAAAAGTTGACATAGGCAGAGTGTTGAAGATCAGATGATGGTCGTGCACAGGAATCATTTCAGTCTGTCTGTGTCTCATTACCTCTCAGCAGGAGAATTACAGGTGAATGTGAGCCAGGCTGTCTATCAGGCAGAGGAGAACAGTAACATCACCATGGAGTGGACCTTCACTCCCATCATGCCCCTAACCGGCCTCAGCATCTGGTTTTCAAAAAGGGGATCTGAAAATGAGTGGTGGCATATATATTTTCTGCGAGACGGTGTGCAGTACACAGAAGCTCAATTTGAGCAGTTCACAGGACGAGTTCAGGTGGACAAAGACGAGCTGAGAAAAGGAAACATCAGACTTCATCTGTCCAGACTGAGGACCAACGACTCAGGCAGCTACGGGTGCGGAGTGTACACCAGAGATGAAGTTGACTTTATTGATGAAGTTATCGCCACCAAATCTTCACTCAACGTCACTGGTAAGTAGAACTCTCAAACTGCACCACTGAATCACTGCTGGACAGTACTGTTACCACACGTACTACTGTAGTAATTAGGGATGGGAATTAATCAATCAATTTCATCAAATTTTATTGATATCAATGCTATTATCGATTCTTATTGATTCGACTCTTTATAGACTCCCTTATTGATCCCTTCCTGTGAATTTTCTTTGTGAGGAAAGTAGACTGTACAGGTTTTCAGTGTCAACAAAACAAGTTTCATTGAGTCTCTGAACCCTGAACAAGATGTGCACCACCTGCAGGCAGAGTCAGTGACGGGCACACAGTGTGCTGACACAGAGCAGCTCTGGTCGACTGGCGGTGAAGAGCGTCCGACTCACGTGACTCCTGATGTTTGATCCAGCCTTGAACGAAATCACAGCTGGACAGATGTTGCACGTGGCGCTGTTAGTGTCATTTTTTGAGACACACTTTCAACCACTTTTGTCTCTTGTGACTGTCCGCCATGTTTACTTCCTCGCTGACTGCCTCTCTCCAGACCGTGTTGTTCAAAAGCATCGATACGGGAATCGTTAATATTAAATGCAAATGATGTCGATGGATTGAACCAGCTGGAACCGGTTCTCAACTGAAACCGGTTCTCGATCCCCATCCCTAGCAGTACTACTGTGGGATGTCGGTTACCATGGCTACAACTACAGTTCTACAGCGAGCTGGGCCTGTCACCAAACCACTGTAGTGGCTGTGGAGGTGTGGGCAGTTCACACATCACTGTCACACTGTTAGATAAGATGAGACCGTGGAGACGCCAGTAAATTCAGATTGATGACATCGCACCACATTTACCACATCAAATCCAGACATCAGAGACGTGGAGTGATGTATGAAATAATTTTGTGAGAAGGAATTGGATAAGCAGAAAAATCCCAAACCTTAAAGTGCATGAAAATCACTTTTCAGTGTTTTGCTGGAAAAAATCATTACCTGTGTTTGAGGTTTCAGAGTCATAAAGTTTATTTGATAAAGTTGTTTTATGTTTCAAATGATGTAGCCGTCACTGCCAACATGCCTACATGCGTCCTTCACATTGTAATGGATGTTAAGCAATAAATCCACTAGAGGGCAGCTCAAACGTGTATACAGTCGTATGAAAAAGTTTGGGCACCCCTTAGGAAAATAAGTGCATCAGTTTGTCACTTGCTGAGCTTTTGAAGCAGCAACTTCATTTCAACATATGTTATACCTTATGTAAACAGAAACATCTCAGTAGTGAAATAATTTTTATTGGTCCAACAGAAACATTTTTATATGCATTTAAACAAAAATAGGCATGTGCATAAATTTGGGCACCCCAAAGAAAAAATTCCATTAATATTTAGTAGAGCCCCCTTTTGCTGTAATAACAGCCTGTAGATGGCTCCTATAGCCACAGACAGTCCCTGAAGTCTGGCAGGTGGTATTTTGAACCATTCCTCCATACAAAACGCCTCCAGTTCAGTCAGGTTTCTTGGCCTCCGTGCGTAGACAGCCTGCTTCAAATCAATCCATACATTTTCAATGATGTTAAGGTCAGGGGACTGGGATGGCCATTCCAGAACATTGTACTTGTGCTTCTGCATGAATTCCTTGGTGGATTTTGAACAGTGCTTAAGATCATTGTCCTGCTGAAAAATCCAATCCCGGCATAACTTCAACTTTGTGACCGACTCTTGAACATTCTTGTCAAGAATCTGCTGATACTGAGAGGAATTCATGTGGCCCTCAGCTTTAACAAGGTTTCCAGTACCAGAGGGCTATTCCATGAAAGCAGCTAAAGAAAGCTGCGCTTACGTGATATAGCCTGGCTTGAATTAGCGTCAACTTTTACTAAAGCCTCAACCCGTTCCACTAACGCGATTCAGCCGCGTCAGGTCAAGCTAATTCTTGCCACGTTTGAACAAGCCTCAAGTGTGCGCGTTCACGGGGCACATAGGCAGCCCAGAACAGTCGATTGTCGAAACGAAGATACAAATTATGAAAATGTCTCAAAAGGAGGGGGAAAGCCTCGACATTTTCAGCGGCGGAGCAGACACTGCTGATTGAACTATATGAAGAATGTAGGGAAATTATCACAAACAGGGCCAGCTTTTGGCATAGGCGGTATAGGCAATTGCCTAGGGCGCCATCTGCTGGAGGGGCGCCGCTAGCGGCCAGAGGGGCGCCAGCAGCGGGATTGTTGGCCGGCGCGACACCGTCGGGATATGGAAATCAAAAAAACTGGAGAAGGAAGTAGGCTAAGTAGCCTATAAATTTAAACACAACAGAAAGCCATGGTTTGGACTGTATTTAATGCTTTCATTCTTTGTCTTCACAGCTTGAACAAAATGATGATGATTGAGTTTGTTTTGTTGTTTTTTTTTTTTTAATGGTTAATAGGCTAAATGATTTCAAAACTTAGGCACAGTCTTTCTGAAATTATAGGTACATGTACAAATCCAAATATAAAGGGATCATTCCAAAAGTGGGATGACCATGAATCCAATTGGGATTAACTGAAATATGTGTACTGTAAACGTCCCTCACCTGTGTCAACTAACCTATTGGCTTCGGGCAGAATAGAGGCGGATCATCGCAAATTGCGGGTGGGAAATAAAATAAGACGTCTTTTTTATTTAACCTCATGTTCTTTTCAACCCTTTTATGTTCAACGCTCGTTGTTGCATTTGATGTATGACTTGTGCTATATGAATAAAATTTGATTGAGTAATTGATTGTTTATTCAGAGACTGACAGTGGTAACACATGATTTTCATTACGTTTATTTTTATTAAGTAAACACGTAGGCCTACATTCATGCTTGGTCACATTGTGGGAAATAGGCTAAGTCTGAACTTATATTCATGGTGCTACATAATTAAATTTGAATTTAATTAAATTGAATATGTGATGCCAGAACAACAATATACATGATGGGACCGTCATTTGGGGGTCTGTTTGCGTCCATCGGACATTCTTTGACACGCAGCTGAGCTAAGCTTGACCGTAAGGCGCCACGGAGCAGGCTAGTTCTGCTGACTAAGTTGCCATGGTTACTGAGCTGCAACTCATACAAGCCACTTTGATGGAACGGAACTCTCACTTAAATTAGCGAGTGTCACACTCGGCCTTCGAGTGTGGGCAGTTTGGCCAAAGGCTAGCTGAAAAGGTGCAATTCAACAAAAAAAAAAAATGCTCCAAAAAAGATAGCAAAGTCGATTTAAAGGAAGAAAATGAGGTGTTTTATTGTCCTTTCTTACCAGCAGTAAATAAGGCAAAAAAAAAATACAGCCAGGAAAAAAAAAAAAAAAAACACTATTTACAAAAGACAGTCTTGGCACCACTAGGTCTGCACCATATGGCAGCCCTTCGCTGACTGACTAGGAGGGGGTAGATCCCCTCTATTTAAAGGCAAGGCCCCTCCCACTGGACCATACCACCTTTAATTGAACATAGGAACAATTATTTTCCAAACAAACAAAAACATTTAAACCCCTGTACATGATTGAAGTACCTTAAATCAGTCAGTCACATTACATTATTAATATTACACCATTACCAGGTTACATTATATTTTTATTCACTGGGATGGTGCAGTATAAGCGGACAAAGCACCTGCCTACTCATCAATCAGGCAGTATAAAAGGCTGCCTGAAACTGTGCTTGGGTCCTTTGACACTGCCCAGGACCAGGAAGCACTGCGGTAAGGACAAGGACACATTAGAAAACAACTCAAAATATCATTATCATTATTTAAATAAAGAGTTCTCACCTCACTTAAGTGTTTGTGTGTGTTTGTGGTAACCTTAACATGAACAAATAGCACAGGAAACAGCATTGTTGTCATATGTAGCTCAGTGTGTGCACCCACCAAACTATACAGAAGCATGCTACCTGGCTACCCTGTTGCATGTGGAGTGAGTGATGGTGTGGTGTGCTGCTGTGGTGTGTTACTAGTGGCAGGGGAAACTGCCACAGCGAGGCTTATCGAAATAAGCCAGGCTATCCCGTTAGCCAGCTTGATGGAACCCAGCTGGCATTCAACCGACGTTCAACATTGAAATATAATTTAAAACATGTCAGTTGTTGTTTCTACACTGAAACAATGTTGAAATAATATATATAGCTAACAATTGCGGAAACGTTGACAACCTATCAATAAATCAGCGTTGAAATATAAACAAGATCTGTATGTTGATTCAACCTATTGGCCTCTTCCACCCAGCTGGCATTTTAATATTTATTCAACACTGAATCAACATCATAACTCATGGGTGAATCAATGTTGAATTTGGTTTTGATTTTGCAAAGGGAATCAACGTTGATATTGTAATGTTGTTTCAACATGAGTGAACTAATGTTGAAGGCACAACAGTGAATTAATATTGAAAATTCCCGTTCCCACTGCCGGGGGGTGCGCGTCTGAATCACTAGGAAAGTGGTAGGAAAAATAGTTCTGCTTTGAAAAATGTAACTAGAAAAGCAAAGCAATGTATACTTTTTTACACGGTGACACTTGTGACAGCTCTCTCCCCCATTGACTCCCATAATACCTGGAACCCACAAGCTGAGGAGAGAAGGACAAACACACTTTTTTAACTCGCCGAATCTCGAGTATTTTGGGAAGTTGGCAAATAAGACACAGTTTGAAAGCCCAAGGCCTTACCTTTCTCATGATACCTTTTATTTTCTGCTCAGACTTACTGTCTTTGAGGAAAAAAAGCATTTGTTTGACCAGTACTTTTAGGCGATTTTCTCCCAAGAGCCACTGTCACTCATGCTGTGTGCTCACACACTTTATAGAGCCTCATTTCTGACTTCGCTCACACAAGCAGCATTAGTCCAGTGGATAGGCTCTCTGCCTGCCATGCAGGAGACCAGGGTTCAACTCCCCACCTGGGCAAAAGCGACAACACTCCACAACCTACTAACAGCATAGGGCTGGTGGGCTACCACGTGGTCGCAAAGGTGGCAAGCACGTTCAGAGTTTCTCCTTATTAATTTTTAGAGATTCAGACGCGCACCCCCCGGCAGCGGGAACGGGAATTTTCTATATTAATTCACTGTTGTGCCTTCAACATTAGTTCACTCATGTTGAAACAACATTACAATATCAACGTTGATTCCCTTTGCAAAATCAAAACCAAATTCAACATTGATTCACCCGCTGTCCCTGGGCCGCCTCCGCCTCCACTGGCAGCTTTTTTTTTTTTTTTGCAGACGCACCCTGACGTAACATGTCCGTGCACCCGGTCAGTGGTGTTTCAAAGATGGAAAATAGAAAGAGCAAGGGTGGCGCGGAGAAGGCAAGAATTAAAAAGAGGAAAGCTCTGGAAACAGACGCAGCCAAATGTGCTAAAATTGGCGACTTTTTCACTAAAACGAGCTCGCGGTTTGAAACGACAAATGAGGACGATGAAACGGGTAAGGCAAGATGTTGAACTTTGCCTGCAAACCACCGTTCAAGTTAATTAATTAACCCTCCTATTATGTTTGGGGTCAATTTGACCCCAGCCAATGTTTAACATCTTTAAATGAATGATTAACATCATTTTTTTTGCTTCATATTTAATGAGTGTTCCTAATGTAATGGGCACTAGGCTACCGGGTAAAGATGAAATTCACATGATATGTTTTCAATGTTCTGTTCACACTTTTTAACGCATCGGTTATAAATAACAAAAATCTGTACTTAGAAATAACATAGAGCCATTAAAACTCCAAAAATTAATATTTCTTTCCAATTTCAGATTTATCAGTGAGATTTTATGGTGATTTGCATATTTCTTCTATTGTCGCATAATAGGAATACTGGATGTATAAGTGGGGGTGGGGTGGAGTTATGTTTTATTTAAAGGGCTATTTAGGTCGTCAACAAAGAAACATAAAGTACCTGACACATAAACTTTTGTTACAATTGGCCGTTTAGTTCAATGTTTCTTGCATTATCCAATGTATTACATAGGTCAGGGCAGCTTGGCTGCTAAGCAGAGGACAGACACAGCAGGAGCCAGATACTTTCTCTATCTTGTTATTTAGGTCTGTTGCATTAGATACTCGCCCAGTCAACATTCACACACATAGCATCACACATTCCAGAAACAAGGCATGGACAGTGGTTGGCCTGTCCATGTCCGGATAACTGGCCAATTACTCTCGGTTGCGTTTAAGTCCAACCTATGTACGGGGCAGGCCCAGCCAAAGAACATAAATGTGTATCATTTCCTGATATCGGGGCTCTTTCTGACTGAGATCCTGCAGGAGCTCTGTCACACTGAGCCCAGCGCTGCCTTGCTTTATATGTGACCATAATAAATATTGCATCAGAAAATTGAAGACTGACTCCGGTCTGTTCTTGGGCTTTCAGCAAAAGAATCGGGAGCTAACACTTTGATACCAATTTTAGTTATAATAATTTTGTGGAAGTTTAAACTGCAGGGGTCAAATTGACCCCAAACATAAAAGATGTTCAAAAATGTGAACATAACAGGAGGGTTAAGTCAGTGTTGTGTGGCGTTGTGATTTAACATAACCTTAGGCTATATAATTTAAATAAAAGTATGCTGCAACGCCACATAACTGGGAAACTTTGTCTTGTAGCCCCTCAGAGTCAGAAGCAAGATCCAGCACCAAGCACCAGCCATGAGCCCACAAGTCCAGAGTGGACAGGTAGGACTGCTCATTGAATGAATATTATTAGAATGAATGTAATGAAGAGTATGGTGTAGACCTGCCATATATGAAAAGTGTCCTAAGATGCTAGATGATTCAGCACTACATTAATGAAACTGACCTGAATTGATCAGAAGGCTTTGTAAAAAGAGGAGATTTGTGCTGAGAATTATGACAATTTTTAAAATGTGATTTGGTGTCAGAAGCAGAGCCAGGAGCCAGTAGTGATGAGGGGATTGCTCCTGTCAGTATGGAAGGAACAGGTGAGCTGTTGTAACAGAGTGTGTGAACAAGCAAGTATTAGTTCCAATACAACCACTTTCTATGCTCAAATGATAGTAGTGACCCGTTATATATTTTGATTTTAATAATAATAGGTTGTGATCTAAAGTGGGCCGGTCTGAGGCATGAAACTCCAGGGCTGAAAATGAGCCCCACTCCGGCCCTGGTGGACATACTGTGTATTTTACACAGTTTGTATATTTAATGTGTCATGTTTTCTCCACACAGCTGCGACACTCTCACCAAAGGAGCCAGAGCCCACAAAAGGTGGAAGGACTTTTGTCTTCGGAGCAGCACCAGCAGCTCAAGCAGTTCTCCTTCCTGTAGTAGCTGTAGTAGCAGCAGCAGTCATAGTAGTTTGTTGAGCCCGTTGTCCTGGAAGTATGTTCACATTTCCTATATACAGGGAGTCCATAAAGTCTCTTTTAACACATTTATTACAAAAACAAATGTATACACAAATCTGTGGGAATTATTACAAAATGAGGAGTAGATATTGAAGTTTGCCTCATTTAATACACCTCTATATGGGCACCATTAGATGCACAAAGCACATCAAGATGGGACTCGATTTCTTGCCATGTTGGCTGCAGCAGAGCCTCATCAATGGTGGCAACGGCATCAGTGATCTTTTGCTTCAGGTCGTTGATGTCCTGTATCTTTGTTCCATACACCATATCTTTAACATAACCCTGTAGCTGAGTCTGCATATTTGATTTTGTTTCACTAAACCACGATACACATTGTGCCTTTTCTTGAGCAGGAGCCATTTTTTAGGGGTTTATTTAACAGAACCTATTTCATCAACAGGGTACCTGAAATACACAAATGCAATGTGATTAAAAACTTTGATAACCACTGAGTACAGAGAACAAATCTGATTAACATATCTCATTGGTTGCTTTTGTAATGGATTTTTTAAATTGTAAAGAGACTTTGTGGACACCCTGTATGTTTTCTTTTTTTTTTTTAACAAATTTTATTTCTAATAATGTTTGTGTTTCCCCGCCTTTTTTTTTTTTTTTTTTTCGGACAATCCCCACCCTGTGGATTTTCCACCAGTGATCATGAATGTGACCAATATATGACTGTTCCTAATCCTCAGGGACACTAATGTCAACCAAATCACTGACAGCTGGTTGCCAAATTTTTTCTGCAGAGGGCTGTTTCATAAAACCTAGATAGAGGATTAAGCCAGGATTTCTCAGGTATCCTGGCCGAATTTCACCTTGACTGGGTTTCACAAAAGCAGTGGCATGTAAGTTACCATGGAGGTTTATTCTGGGCAGCTAGCTGGCTCCAGACCAGGAAAACACACTAAGCCAGGATGGACTGACTAGATTTGGTCAAGCCTCACTTGTTCTGTTATCCTGAATTTCTTCATTCTTCTTTTGTGAAGCAGCCCTCAGGTTTGCTAACCCAGCTTTCTGTTAACTGGGGGCTAACAAACTCAGGGTTACTCAGTGAACCCAAGTCTGTGAAACAGCCCTCAGGTTTTGTCAGTCTTCCTGTTTGTGTAAATGATCAGCTACAGGGCGTCAGCTCTTATCGTTTGCTTGATACAGAGAAGAAAGTATTACAATCTTTTTTGTTGTTGTTGTGTCTAAATAGCTAGATACCATTTGACAGTTCTACATTATCTATCATATCATCAGGGTGACCTTGGTGGGAGAGAGAAAAAAAAAAGAAAAAAGACAAAAAAAAAAAAAAAAGAGTCAAATGTAGTACCAGTTAATGGCCACTAGATGCCGCCAAAAGACAGCATTACTATGACAGGTTGGAGTGCAAGTCAAGCACTTCAGCTCTGTCAGCATACAGCTGTTGTCACTTTATTACACTTAATACAGTCCTTCATATTTGTGTTATGGTTATGTGATTCTGATCTGATATTTAAGGCAGAATGAGTCTGATTTATCAGCTGTGGTTTGTAAACACAGCACTCAAAGTTGGCCCCTCCTCCCTGACTAATCTAACTGACAGCAGGGAGTTTTCCTTTAGGGGGTAGGACGTAGAAATGTAACATCACTCATTTGTCCTTATTGTTTTTTCCACATACACCAGGATCAGTGAGTGAAAATCCTGGTGTTGTTTTGATTTTTACTGTTTATTGTGCTGGCACTATTCAAATCTCAACACTTATTTTTGTATTTTTTTATTTTCAGTGCTCCTTAATGCAGCTTGTACAAGAATGTTGTTACTAGCCACAAACCTCCCTGTGCAGCTCTCTTTGTATAAATGTGCGTTCCTGTTCATTTTCCAGTGAAAAACCCAAATTGTTTCATAATAATGTAATAAAATTTGGTGAGAAAATATTGAATGTTATTGAATATCACTGCAGACTCACTGTTTGACTGATCCATTTGGAGCATTTGAGTCAATACTTGTATCATTCACTGATGTTTGCATATTTTGAAGAATATACCATTACAGACTTCTGAATTCAGCACAGGCTGCACTCTGAACAAACTCAGTGAATGTCTTGGGGGGTCTTTGGAGTATAAAATCTCTGAAAAATAAGATTTTTTATGGTGACCCAACCTTGAGGATTTTTAGTTTGTTTCCCAAAGGAAAACAGAGACATGATTCCCCAACAAAAGCAAAGTTTATTTTAAGGAACTAGAAAGAGCTGGAAGGAGAAGAATGTTGGTTCAAAATGAATTAAGTCAATGCAACAAGTGACAGAAATTATATAAAAAAAAATATATGTATATATCCAGTTTTATGATACAAACAATGCAAGATAATGTTATCATTTACTCAGGCTTTCAGTTTAACAACTAGACATTATTGCAGGCTAAAAACACACTGACTTTAAACAGTACAAAGTAAAAGTGTGTGTGCATCAAATCAGTAAGATGAGTAAATGGAACACACAGTCACAGCAAACCCAACCTCATAAATGACGCCCGGTGCTTCTGGCCACAGCATGCAGTGAAGGGAACTCACCCAAGTGGCTGACGCCTCCAGGTGGCACTCAGCCTCCCGGCAAAATACTAAAAACACAGTGAACCATCAAGCAGAGATACACTAGAGACGCAGGTACACCACTGGTTTACAGACAGATGTGCAGTTTGCTGATGTTTCTGGGCTCGGCCTCGGCCCCTCAGCTCCACTGAAGGGAAATCTGAACGCTTCAGCTCACCGAGAAATTTTGGACAATTCTCTGCTTCCAGCTCTGTGGGACCAGTTTGGGGAAGGAAGGCCCTTTCCTGTCCCAGCATGACTGAGCCCCAGTGCACAGAGCAGCTCCATAAAGGCGTGGCTGGCTGAGTTTGGTGTGGAAGAAGTTGAGCGGCCCGCACAGAGCCCCGACCTCAACCCCATCCAACACCTTTGGATCAACTAGAACGGAGACTGTGACCAACTCCATATTAATGCCTCTGGATTTAGAATGGGAGCTCAGAGAAGCTCCTGCAGGTGGACCAATGCTTTTGTACATATAGTGAATTTTACTACACTAATTTCACTGTTCACTTTTAGGTTTTAAGTTTTTTCTCGTATATTTTTTTTACAGTTTTACGTTATCTGTCAGTTAGATGCATTTTTAGGCCAACAGTTCCTGGAAATACTTGGAACATTTGGAGATTTTGATGCTGAAAATAATTTTAAAAAATAAAATGTTTGTGGCCAAATTAGTTCATGAAGCCATGGAAGAGACGGAGTCTCTGATTTCAAATGTATTTGATGGTGTGTTTCATCTCTTTGTTGTACTGTACCTGTACACACAAACACACACACACACACAAGCTGTGAACAAGCCTTACTTCAGAAGACTCAAAGGTTCTAGTGCAATGTACCGACATTACACACAAATCCTGTCTATTTTCTGTTCTTGTGCAAACATCACGTTGATGTTTTTGTCGTGTTGACTCGTGTTCATGTGCATTTCTCTGTTCTGATCCTTGTAAGAATGTGATCTTTGCTGACCTGTCTCATGTAGTGTGTGTGTGTCTAGCTGCTTCTGACCCCGCTGTGTGTGTCAGTGCTGCCCCCTGCTGGAGAACCAGGCCTCTTTCCCCCTCCTCTCCTGCTGGAATAAGTTATTGCCAAAATGACATGAAAAATATTAAATTAATTTTGACAATCAATCTGACAGACTGCCTCCTGTGTCTCAGTATGTTATAAACAGAAAAATAAGATGGTATCTATTTTATTCAATAAGACAAGAATAATTCATATTTTCACAGAGATTAAGGTTCAGAAAATGTACAAGTATATACTGTACACTCTATTAAATGCTGTTAAGTGCAGTTATGCCACAGTTCGCACTATGTTTCATTTTAGTTCTGGATGCCTTTTCCTCTTAATTTGAATTTTGTTAATTAATTATCAACTTTTTCTCCCTCAACATCCAATGGAGATCAAGAGCTTGACAAGAAACTGGTCTCTATATTAAATTTTGATTTTGAATATTTGACCCATATCCACTCAGTATCCACTTTACTCAGTCCAGCTGTACAGTCCAATCCAGTCATGTGATGATTCAAAACTGGAAAAAAAAAAAAAAAAAAAAGAAAAGCTTTGAAAGGTTGAAACTCTGTTTTTGAATGATTTGAAGGCTTGCATAATGTTTTAACAGGCTACAAAGACATTGACATTTCTGAAAACATGACTTTGTAGCTGATTTTTCACACTTCACAACTCCGGGAATGAGAGTGAATTGTGTTGCGACACAATGAACTGTGTTGTTTCAACACACAGTTTTGACACAGTTTGCAATAATGGTGTTTAACTGTGACCACAAGAATGTGTCGCAACACAGTTGAACGCCATTCTTTCACAGGCAACCCAAAAACTGCTGCAAGATAATCTGGAACCATTGTTTTTAAAAACTTGCCGATGATTTTATTACTAAACCCTTATCAAGCATCTTTGAGTGCACTGTCACTTGTTGTCACAAAAAAAGTGTGCAACTCTTTTTATCAATCTCTCTTCTCGCCTTCAGTGTAGCTGGGGTCCCACAAAGTTCTGGTTTGGGCCCACTTTTGTTTACTATCTATCTTAACAACTTGGCTCAGCATGTTTCTTATGCAAAGTATAAAACCACAAAACTACCACACCCATGTCCAGTCATCTGAGGATCTGAAGTCAGCCTTTGGCATGATCTGAAACTTGTGCTGAGCAATACTAAAACCAAACCTCCGGCTACTAGAGGCGCCCCTCCCAGGGCCGGCCATGCTGTGCACAGCACCTTTTCAGCAAGCAGAGGTACCTGCACCTGCATAGATGATAGAAAACTGCTTTGCGGCACTGACAATTCTTTTTTAGTGATTGTGCCGCCTCCCATGTGACATGAAAAAAATTGTGAGCATACAGATCTTCCACCTGTTATACTGTTGCACTTCTCTTGAATAACCATCACAAATGATATATTAATATGTATCTGAACATGAACCTTGTTTGTTTTAATGCTGATCCACTTTATCTCTGTTTGCTCTGCACTGAAACTTAGTTCAACCACTTTGACATCTTTATAAATACTTGGGTCAAAGCATCTGATCTGTAAATAGTTGAAGTTATTCTTACAGACTAACAAAATAAAATGTATTTTCCTGTAGATTCTGGGGTGGAGACTTATTTGGGGAATCCACCACTGACTGACAAAACTGGAAGTTTAAGAGGCCGCAGAGGAGAGGAAGTGCAGAAGAGGAAGTACACTTGTGCAACTGGACGGAGACAAAACGGCAGCAGAGCAAACTCTCTCATGCTCTGCTGCTTTATCAAATGAAAATACAGGTTATTTTTCATTTTTTTAACCCTACAGATTTTGGCAACTGGACTTTAAGGAGGTCGGTGACAATTTTTCACCGTCAAACTTCGCAGCCACGTTTCTGCTGCCCCGGTTGAAGGTAAGTGTGCAACACAGCGGCCTTTCTCGCAAAAAAAAAAAAAAAAAGACATCTTTGGCCAGTCCTTACATGCTATTTTGGCTTCAGATTCAGGTTCAGGTTCAGGTTACTTTATTCATACCTGTAGGTAGATTTGTCCTGCAGTGAGTTGTCCAAACACACATACACATCCAAACATAGCATCAAACAAACATAATAACCAGAAACCATGGTAATAAAGTGCTACATAGATCAAGGCTCCACCAATAAACACTCAAATTTCCTTGTTCAAGGTTAGTGTTAAGGTAAGAATTAGAGTTAGGGTAAGGTTAGGGTAATGGTAAATTGGAAAACTATGAAGTAGTGAAGAAGAAGAACTGGTCTCTGTATTTAATTCTGATTTGGGATATAAGTAACTGTTGTTACTTCCCTTTTGTTTTCAGTTGTTTTCAGCTTCTCTTCTTGACAGAGCTTCTCTTCTTGACAGAGCAGTCACATTGAACTGGTGTCTCTTTCCAAGTATCAAGGTGTTTTAACTGATGATTGTTTAACTTTTAAACCTCACAATGAAAACTTGAAACCCTAAGGTAGGTTTTTATTTCAGAAACAAATGCTGCTTTTCCTGTGCTGCTGTCTCAACAGGGCCTTTCTGTTGAGATTCTTTCTTTTTTTGGTTTCTAAATACGACATGATATTTATCCCATGTATGTGGCTGGTATCAGAGCCCAGTTTGAACCGCAGGGCAACTGTGTGACTGGAAATTGTGAGCATACAGATCTTCCACCTGTTATACTGTTGCATTTCTCTTGAATAACCATCATAAATGATATATTAATATGTATCTGAACATGAACCTTGTTTGTTTTAATGCTGATCCAGTTTTGTCACGGCAGTGAAATTATAGAAATAAGAATACATTTGAGGTGGGAAGATCTGTAAATAGTTGAACTTTTTCTTCAGATTACCAAAATAAAATGTATTTGCCTGTGGTTTTTGCCTAATATAGAAAAAACAGGGGGCGGAGACTTTTATTTGGGGGTGCCACCGCTGAATGATAAAATTTGAATTTTAAGATGCTGCAGAGAACACAGGAAGTGCAGAAGAGGAAGTGGAGAGAGAGAAAACATTTTTTATCAGCCTCACTTATCTCAAAATACCAAATAGACCAATTAATCAGTTGGCTGATTAATTGGTCTATTTCTAGTTGATTAACCTTTTCAAGCTCTGCCTGCTCTGCTGCCTGTGATGCCTTCACTGTCCATCAGATGTGTTGATGACTCCTCGGCCTCTGTCCTCTGCTTCCACAGGAAGGAGATGATCAGTATCCTGCTGCTTGCTGACCTGATAACCTCTGTCTGTGGTGAGTTCACACCTTCAATTTATTGGACACCATCAAAATACATTTTCATCCAAACTAAAACATACACCACACATAGGCTGTGTCTGAAATCGCCATTTTGTAGGGGTGTCCGAATGTTTAGTGATTATTAATGTTCACTATATAGTCCACTGGATGTATCCCACAATCCACCGCGAAATGTAGTGACCATCTGATGGTCACTAACCAGGCAATATATCCCATCATGCATTGCGGAACGGCGCCTAACAATGAGCGAAGTAGTGTCCGAAACGGTCCGCTATGGAGTTCACTATAAAGTCCACCACATTGAATTCCCCATATAGTGAGTAGGGAGGAGTGAGTGATTTCGGACACAGCCATAATATTCTGACTGCACTGCCCTGATATATAGCTTATTGGTTCTACAGCTATCAGCAGATTTCCAAAAGCAAGAGAATGCAAGAGATTTAGACCATCATGGGACACTACAACTCTCCAAAAAGTTCACCTTCAACTTGATTTAAAGCCCAGTGTCAAAGGGCTTCACACGCCCACAAGTTTCCATGAAAAAAGTTGACATAGGCAGAGTGTTGAAGATCAGATGATGGTCGTGCACAGGAATCATTTCAGTCTGTCTGTGTCTCATTACCTCTCAGCAGGAGAATTACAGGTGAATGTGAGCCAGGCTGTCTATCAGGCAGAGGAGAACAGTAACATCACCATGGACTGGACCTTCACTCCCATCATCCCCCTCACTGACCTCAGCATCTATATCTCATTATGGGTATCTGAATATAAGCCCTTGACGACTATATATTATCTGAGAGACGGTGTTGAGAACACAGACTTTCAAGATGAGCAGTTCACAGGACGAGTTCAGTTGGACAAAGACGAGCTGAGAAAAGGAAACATCAGACTTCATCTATCCAGCCTGAGGATCAACGACTCAGGCAGCTACTGGTGTCAAATGTCCACCAGAGATGAAGTTGGCATCACTGAATCTTCACTCAACGTCACTGGTAAGTACAACTCAGTGTAACTGTCTTCACCTGGTTTATTTTAGCTGTTTGTTTTGTTTTACTTGTTTACAAGTAAAACAATATCACTGTATCTCTCATATAGGATTTCTCTGTTGGGGAAAGTCAGCTTCATTTTTCATATTTGTCTTTCTTTGTTGTAATACTGCTGTAGACAACCTACAAAACCTCAGTATACAAGTTATCTCTCTGTTTTGGGTGCTTAAAATCCTGATTGAATCTTAAGGCCACTGATGTCAAGACAAGGAAGTTCCTTGTCATGGTGGATTTTACCCCAAGTGCAGCACCTTGAGGCTGCACACTACGTGGAAAGAGGACTGGTGAGCATCAAAGCCACCATCCAGGATAAAACAGCAAAGATCAAGGAAGATGGCCACCAGTGATGACCTGCTAAGTGACTAGCTCAGGCAGCAGGAGTCCAATGAGGAGAAGGAGGAGGAGGAGGCACTATCATGGAGGGACGAGCCCCTGCATGGTATGTGCCACTGACAGATAGCAGAAGTGTCTGATATGGAGAAAATATCCCAGTGGCTGGAAAAGGCTGGACTGAAAGTCAGCACAGAGGCTCTGATCATGGCAGCACAAGAACAGGCCCTCAGTGCCAGATCCACAGAGGCCGGGCTCTTCCAGACCAGGCCGGGGCCCCGGTACAGGCTGTGCAGAGGGGCCCCTGAGACAGGACAGCACATCACAGCAGGGGGGCGCCATGCTGGCAGGTACAGCAGACATAGAGCACTATAACCAAGTGGCTGGCAGAGTGAACAGGAACATCTGCAGTGAACTGGGGCTGGAAGTCCCAACGTCAACATGAAGACACGTCCAAAGGTGGTTGAGAACAACAGAGCCAAGATCCTGTGGGACTTCCAGATCCAGACGGATCAGCTGGTGGTGGCTGATCAACCAGACATCAAGGTGGTCGACAAAGAGCAGAAAGCTCAGGCTCCCAGGCCTCTGGGAGAGGAACCCATCATAGACATCAAAACTATGAAAGAACACATAGGAAACTTTGTAGACAACAAAATAGTAGACAACAAAAATAGTGTACAAGAATAAAGATGACACTGCTTGCCCCCACAGAGCGGGGTTTATCAGAGACTACCTCCAGTATTTGGGAGTGAAGAGGATGGAATGGCTTGCCAGCAGTCCTGACCTCAACCCCATTGAACACTTGTGGGATCAGCTTGGGCGTGCTGTTCATGCCAGAGTGACCAACACAACCACGTTGGCTGACTTGCGGCAAATGCTGGTTGAAAAATGGGATGCCATCCCACAGCAGTGTGTGAGCAGGCTGGTGACCAGCATGATGAGGAGGTGCCAGACTGTTGTGGCTGTGTTTGGTTCTTCCACACGCTACTGAGGCTCCTGCTTGTTAAATGAATAAATTGTTGAATTGCCAATATGTTTTGTTTCTTCAAACTTTAATCATCCAATCCACCAAACACCAAACAAGAGTCAATGGCAGAATAAGCTGCTTGGCATTGGCAAAGAAGACTTGGCAATTTTTTTCATGGACGCAACCCACATACTCAGCTCTGCTGCTCATCCCACAAATGCATGTTCCTTACAAATGTGGCACCATTTAAAAGGGAAATAAACAGGCTTTCCAACGGTATAAGATTTATTGCCAAGAAGCATTGTTACAGCAAAGAAATAACTACCAAACACAAATTTCCTTACTTTTTGTGCAATGATATAGTTTCTGTCATGTTTTCTCCATACAGCGGCGACACGTTTACCAGAGGAGCCAAAACCCACAGAAGGTGGAGGGACTGCTCTCGTTGGATCAGTGACACCAGCTCAAGCAGTTCTTGCTCCTGTAGTATTTGTAGTAGCAGCAGCATTAGTTTGGCAATTCTGTCGTCTTGGAAGTATGTTTACATTTCCTATATACTTTTTTTTTTTTAACATATTTTTTTGTAATGATGTTTGTGTTTGAGCCAATGCCAGTGTGCCATGTCTATTTTTATCATTGCTTCTTAACATGTTGCTTGTCATTACAGGTCCAGACCAGCAAGAAACTGACACCACTGAGATGTCTGTCCAGCAGAGTGGAGAAGAAACTACCTCTGAACTCCAGTCTGCTGGGAACTGTAGGCCTTATCACACCTTAATTCCTTAGCCCTGTGCTCCAGTAAGCCCAGTTCTAAAATACAACTGCTCCCTTTGGGAAAGATCAGCACTCAGAAGCACTTTGAATGGTAGATGAACATTTAAATGACTGCAAAATGAAAAATGACTGTAAACCTCCCTCATGTCAAACTTTGATGTATCTTTGATGATCTTTGTGAGAATTTAAGATGTTTTGATGCGTTATATCATGTGAACTTAATACACATTAAAATGTAAACTAGGATTCAGAAGATACATATCACATGAATTTTGATATGCAATGTCTTTTTTTGTTTGTTTTTTATGCACAATGTTGACTTAAGATAATATTTGATAGATTCAAAAATTGTGCTTAATCTATCTGATATGGATTTAAAGTTTACTGATGATTGGTTTTATACAATTCAGGAATAAATGTCAGTAGTTATGCAATAATTTACACTTGTCAGACTTGACAGCAATAATTCAACAGAACAATATCCATGTGAAGGCCTGTATGTGTAAGTATATTTTTTCATATGTTCAGTTTCTCATTTTTGTATTTATTGTTGCAATATTTTGTAAGACTGATGCACTCATTGATACTTGATACATATTGATATTGATAAATACTTTTGAGTTTCTCAGGCAGATGATTTTATATTGTTGAAATTCTTTCTATTTTCTTATAATTTAATTATTTTCTCTGGAATCTGAACAACTGCAGCTGGATTGCCCCTCAGATCAATAAAGTATTTCTGATTCTGATTCTGAATTTGTCATTTCTGTATTTATTGTTGTAATATTTCATAGGATAAATACACATATTGAGACTTAATGCACATACGTGTTTCTAAGGCACATCATTTCATATGTTGTATTTCTTTCTATTTTATAAATTGAGAATTCTGATTTCTGATTTCTGATTCTGGCCACTTTGATTTTTTTCAAAGTGGCTCTTCGGTGAAAAAAAAGTTGGAGATCCTGATCCAGAGCATTTTTGAAAGGCCTATCTAAGTATTTCTATTTGTAAGCCCCGACTTATTAGACTCTGATGATTCTGATTGGACAGTGCTGTGGTTGTCGCTCCACTGCGCTGCACGCCGCTCCGCTTCACTGCCATTGAAAACACTCGCTGCTTCACACCTGATCATCAGCTGATCACTGCCAGCACTCTATTAAATGCTGTTAAGTGCAGCTATGCCACAGTTTACACCATGTGTCATTTCTTTCTTTCTTTCTTTCTTTCTTTCTTTCTTTCTTTCTTTCTTCAGAGGAAATCATACTTCCCATGTGCAAAAACTCACCAAACTTTGCACAAAGGTCCAGTCCCATGCCAGATTACCTCAGCTGCAAACACAAGCCAATAGTCCTCATGGTGGCGCTACAGCAAGCCTCTAAATTTCAAATTTTTGGAAATTCAAAACAAATCAACCATATGTACACTTGCAAGATCTTGGTAAATAAATTTTCAATGTTCATGAAAAAAATTGACAAAATTCTAGGGTCATGGTGGATGATGTGTGGCAAATTTCAGAATTTTATCTCAAAAACTGAATTTTTGACAGCATTTTGAATTTTGCTCTCATGTGAACAAGTGGAGTCAATGCAAGAATGGCATTTTTAAACACCAGTTTTTCACTTATGGAGCAAATGAAATCATTGTTAAAAGCAAATGATCAACATCTCCATGCTGTCTAGATGCAAGATGTGTATTTTCCGATTTTTGTCTTGATGACTGATTTTTTAATTTTTTTTTTTTTTTTTTTTTGTACAGTGGTTTGAAATCTGCCTTTCTATCCATAGGCGGCTGCTATCATGTGACTGGCTTAGTCAGTTTGTGAAGCCTCACATGACTTGGCACTTGCCAATTAGCTCAGTGAGATAAAGCCTTGTTCTTCATGCCAGAAACTGTGAGTTCACGCCTCAACTGATACAAAATGCACATTAGAATGCCATCTTCCTATTCTCCACTTGTTGCTCAGAATTGCCTAAAATTGCCCGGCCCGACCATTACTGTGCAGCAGCTATAATCTCTGGATGCCTTTCACTCTCAGTTTCCTCTTAATTTGAATTTTGTTAATTAATTATCAACTTTTTCTCCCTCAACATCCAATGGAGAACAAGAGCTTGACAAGAAACTGGTCTGTATATTTAATTTTGATTTTGAATATTTGACCCATATCCACTCAGTGTCCACCTTATCTGGTCCAGTCAAGCCAGTCTAATTTGGTCATGTCATGTTTCAAAACTGGGGAAAAAAAGCTTTGAAAGGTCGAAACTCTGTTTTTGAATGATTTGAAGGCTGGCATCATGTTTTGATAGGCTACAAAGACACTAACATTTCTGCAAACATGACTTTGTAGCTGATTTTTCACACTTCACAACTCCGGGACTGAGAGCGAACTGTGCCACAACATCTCACTTCCTTTCACAAACTCCTGCAAGGAGGCAACTCATTTCTGCAAGCTGCCATTCATTTCCTTCAGTTCCCTTTAAAAGCTCTTCTTTCACAGGAAACCCAAAAACTCCTGCAGGTCCAGATAAACTGGAACCATTGTTTTTAAAAACTTACTGATGATTTTATTACTAAACCCTTATCAAGCATCTCTAAGTGCACTGTCACTTGTTGTTGTCACACAAAAAAAAAAAACAAAAAAAAAAAAAAAAACTGTGCAACTCCTTTTATCAATCTCTCTAAAGCCTTCAGTACATCTGGGGTCCCACAAAGTTCTGGTTTGGGCCCACTTTTGTTTACTATCTATGTTAACAACATGGCTCAACATGTTCCTTGTGCAAATTCTAAAACTACAAACCCACAAAATTTCAACACCCCTGTCCAGTCATCTGAGGATCTGAAGTCAGCCTTTGGCATGATCTGAAACTTGTGTTGAGCAATACTAAAACAAAATCTGGAGTTGTTTGCTCATGCCAGGCAGACATCAGCTTCTCCTCTTAACAGAGCAGTCACACTGAACTGGTGTCTCTTTCCAAGTATCAAAGTATTTTAACTGATGATCGTTTAACTTTTAAATCTCACAATGAAAACTTGAACCTAAGGTAAGTTTTTATTTTAAAAACAAATGCTGCTTTTCCTATGCTGCCAGGAAAAAAATATTTATCGCAGGCAGCAAAGCTCTCACTCACCATTGCATCTCTGTATGCCAGAGGTGGACTCACTCGCTGAGGCAAATGCTGTGGGGAAAAAAAATCAGTGGAAATTGAAACTGTGTCCTTAGCTAGATCCTCTTGTCTGTTTAGTGTTGTAGGTGTTTTTAATGTGTGTTTGCATATTGATTGAATCTCAACAGGGCTTTTCTGTTGAGATTCTTTCTTGTTTCGGTTAGAGTTAGGGTTAACCCTAAACCTTTAAATGCACTCTAAATGCCATCCCAAAAATGTGGAAAACTGCCTTTTTCTCTCACTGTTAAAATGGGGTGGGTCCTTGAAGGATTGGTAAGCGATCAATGTAAGTCGTTCCTGAGTGTTAATAATATCATTGCATTGCACTGGTCCGGTCTGGTCTTCTTGTAGACTACCAAATAAAATGTATTTTCCTGTGGATTTTGCCTTTTGACAATCTTCAGAAAAGGCACCCCACAGCATGTGTGACTGGTAAAAACAGGCTGCAGAAAAGAGGAAGTGCAGAGAAGGAAGCACACTTGTGCAACTGGACAGAAAGAAAACAGCAGCAGAGCAAACTTTCTCACGCTCTGCTGCTTTATCAAATAGAAATCCATAATATTTTTCATTTTTTTTAACCCTACAGATGTTCGCAATGGGATTTTAAGGAGGTCGGTGACAATTTTTCACCGTCAAACTTCCCAGCCACAATTCTGCTGCTGTGGTTGAAGGTACGTGCGTAAAAGAGTGGCCTGGCTCTAAAAAAAAAAAAAAAAAAAAAGACAGAAAAAAAAGGACATCTTTGGGCGGTCCTCACATGCAATATTGGCTTCTTGTCAAGGTTACTATTAAGGTTAGAATTAGAGTTAGGTTTAGGTTAAGGTAAGGGTTATGGTTAAGCATAATTTGGTTATGACAAAGATTTAGGAAGGGCTGTAGAGAATGAATGAATCAATATAACATCCCCACAAGTAAAACCAATGTGTTTGTGTGTGTGTGTGTGTGTGTGTGTGTGTGTGTGTGTGTGTGTGGTGTAGGTATTAATGTTGTGGGGACATATATCTGTTTATACAGTCATGTTGTGGGGAATCGCCCCTCTTATGGGGACAAAAAGCAAGTCCCCTTAGTGAAAATCATTAATTTTAGGGTGAAGACTTGATTTAAAGGTAAGATAACTTTAGGGTTAGGCTAAGGTTAGGTTAGGGTTAGGGTTAGGCAGGTAGTGGTTAGGGTTCAGGTTAGGATAAGTCTCCAGGAAATGAATTTAAGTCAATGTAAGGTCTTCTGAAGTGATAGAAACACGACTGCGTGTGTGTGTGAAAACTCACACCTCAGCTCAGATTCAGCTCAGATTCTTGCTCTGTTGTCGCTCCACGCCAAACAAAACCACAACTTCCTACAAGGCCTGTTTGAGTTTGACTTTGTGCCTCGAGAACAGACGAGAGTGCAGTCTAAACACAGTATCAGCCAAAGACACATCTTCTCATTCAATGGTTTCTTTATTTTTATTACTTTTATTACTAATCAATACTGAGGACATTAAAACTATGAAAGAACACACATGGAATTATGTAGAAAACAAAAAGTGTTAAACCAGAATATGTTTTAATGATAAAAATCAATAAAAAACATTGAATTACTGGTACTGTAAATGTAGAAAAAACAAGGTTTTGGCTTTATTTGTGCATGTGCACACTGCCCCCTCTATCATATGAAGGGGTTGCAGTTATATAGGGTAAAACATTTTGTGTGATACTGAATATTTTCCCTAATGGTCCTAGTTACCAATCATTTAGACCAATGGTTTTCAAAATGGGGTCTGTGACCCACAAGGGGTCCTTGAGAGTCCTCCAAGGGGTCCTGGGCAAATTTTAGAAAACTTCCCTGTAACTCACAGTAACCTCTGTCTGTAGTTTGTGGAAGGCGTCTGAACAAACACAAGACATCAGAGAGCTGACGGAGTGGGGGTCCGGGGCTTAATGACGGACAACTTGGGGCTCCACAACATGAGACAGTTTAAGTTAGCCAGCGCTCAGGAGCATGGAAACGTGTCTTAACATGCAGTGTGTTCAAAAGCAGCAAACACATAAATGTATATTCATATGCATTTCAAACCATCCAGAGATGTAATGAAGGAAATGCATCTAAAGCTTGTTTCCCCACTATTCATCCACTGAACAGGGTTCACTTTTTGGATTGTTTGTTTTTTGCATGTAATAAAATTCAACACTTTAATGATGAGAAAAAAAATGAAACACAACAGAGAGGAAGAGGGAGCACTAACTTCGCTCCACAGCAGCCACACTGACAGGCTGTCTGCAGATTTTATTTTTTGTTTATTGGCCTCGTGTCCACAGATATCAGCCGGTGCAACTATCACAAAATGTCAGATATTAGCCAGTCGATTAATTGGTCTATCTGTCCTCTGCTTCCACAGGGAGGAGATGATCAGCTTCCTGCTGCTTGTTGTCCTGACAGCCTCTGTCTGTGGTGAGTTCACACCTTCCGTTTATTGGACACCATCAAAATACATTTTCAGCCAAACTAGCATACAGCACACATATTCTGACTGCACTGCCCTGATATATAGCTTATTGGTTATACAGCTATCAGCAGATTTACAAAAGCAAGAGAATGCAAGAGATTTAGACCATCATGAGACACTACAACTCTTCAAAAAGTTCAGCTTCAGCTTTATTTAAAGCCCAGTGTCAAAGGGCTTCACACGCCCACAAGTTCCCATGAAAAAAGTTGACATAGGCAGAGTGTTGAAGATCAGATGATGGTCGTGCACAGGAATCATTTCAGTCTGTCTGTGTCTCATTACCTCTCAGCAGGAAAATTACAGGTGAATGTGAGCCAGGCTGTCTATCAGGCAGAGGAGAACAGTGACATCACCATGGAGTGGATCTTCACTCCCATCATGCCCCTCATCAGCCTCAGCATCTGGTTTTCATCAAGGATATCTGAATATAAGCACTTTAAGCATGTATATTATCTGCGAGACGGTGTTGAGCAGCCAGAAGCTCAACATGAGCAGTTCACAGGACGAGTTCAGTTGGACAAAGACGAGCTGAGAAAAGGAAACATCAGACTTCATCTGTCCAGCCTGAGGACCAACGACTCAGGCAGCTATCAGTGTGAAGTGTTCACCAGAGATGAAGATAGCATCACCGAATCTTCACTGAACGTCAGTGGTAAGTAGAACTCAGTGTAACTCTCTTCACCTGGTTTATTTTAGCTGATTCTCTGTTTACATGTAAAACAATATCACTGTATCTCTCTTATAGGATTTCTCTGTTGGGGAAGGTCAGCTCCATTTTTCATATTTGTTTTTCTTTGTTGCAATACTGCTGTGGACAGTTTACAAAACCTCAGTATACAGGTTATCTCTCTGTTTTGAGTGCTTAAAATCCTGATTGAATCTTAAGGCCACTGATATCAAGATAAGGAAGCTCCTGGCAATGCATGGAGGATTTCACCCCAAGTGCAGCACCTTGAGGTTGCACACTAAGAGGAAAGAGGACTGGTGAGTGTCAAAACCACCATCCAGGATAAAACAGCAAAGATCCAGGAAGATGGCCACCAGTGATGACCTGCTAAGTGACTAGCTCAGGCAGCAGAAGCCCAATAAGGAGAAGGAGGAGGCACTATCATGGAGGGATGAGCCCTTGCATGGTATGTGCCACTGACAGATAGCAGAAGCATCTGATATGGAGAAAAGATCCCAGTGGCTGGAAAAAAGGCTGGACTGAAAGTCAGCACAGAGGCTCTGATCATGGCAGCACAAGAACAGGCCCTCAGTGCCAGATCCACAGAGGCCGGGCTCTACCAGACCAGGCAGGGGCCCCGGTGCAGGCTGTGCAGAGGGGCCCCTGAGACAGGACAGCACATCACAGCAGACATGGAGCACCATAACCAAGTGGCTGGCAGAGTGAACAGGAACATCTGCAGTGAAATGGGGCTGGAAGTCCCAACGTCAACATGAAGACTCCTCCAAAGGTGGTTGAGAACGACAGAGCCAAGATCCTGTGGGACTTCCAGATCCAGATGGATCAGCTGGTGGTGGCTGATCAACCAGACATCGAGGTGGTCGACAAACAGCAGAAGAAGGCAGCAGTGAGAGATGCAGCGATCCCGAGCGACAGCAACATCAGGAAGAAGGAACACGAGAAGCTGGAGAAACACCAAGAGCTGAGAGAGGAGCTGGAGAAGATGTGAGGAGTGAAGGCAGCAGTGGTGCCGCTGGTGATGGGAGCTCCAATCACTGGGAGCCCCAAACTGGGAGAGCAGCTCCAGCAGATTCCAGGAACAACATCTGAGATCTCTGAACCCTCAGGCTCCCAGGCCTCTGAGAGAGGAACCCAGCATAGATAAACAAAACTATGAAAGAACACATACGAAACTTTGTAGACAACAAAATAGTGTTAAACAAACCAGAGTATATTTTACTACTAAAAATAAAGAAAAAACATTGAATGAGAAGGTGTGTCCAAAGTTTTGACTGGTTGCATTTATCATACATACTATTTATATTTTGTATGTATAGTTTCTGTCATGTTTTCTCCATACAGCTGTGACATGCCCACCAGAGGAGACAAAGCCCACAGAAGGTGGATGGATTGTTGTCGTCGTATCAGCGGTTCCAGCAGCTCTAGCAGTTCTCTTTGTTGTTGTAGTAGCTTTAGTTTGTCGAGCCCATTGTCTTGGAAAAAAAGAAAGTATGTATTTTTTTTAAACTTTTATTTTCTAATGATGTTTGTGTTTGAGCCAATGCCAGTGTGCCATGTCTATTTTTATCATTGCTCCTTAACATGTTGCTTGTCATTACAGGTCCAGACCAGCAGGAAACTGACACCACTGAGCTGTCTGTCCTGCAGAAAGGCGAATAAACCACCTCTGAACTCCAGTCTGCTGGGAGCTGTAGGCCTTCTCACACCTTAATCTCTTAGCCCTGTGCTCCAGTAAGCCGAGGGGTTAAGGTCAGCCTTCAGTCACACCTGTACTGTATTAACCCAGGCCTAACACTTAGCCCCGGGTTAAAGATTCAACCTCAGGCTCAGAGTTAGGGTTAATGTCTTCTGAACACTTGTAGCACAGTTTTGATTGAACATCAAACTTTCTGGTGTATAACATTGATTCACACTGCCAGTAGCGGTTTTAGGCATGGGCGAAGTGGGCAGCCGCCCAGGGCAGCATTTTTTCATGTCACATGGAGGGTGGCACGAGCAGAAAAAAAAAAAAAAATCATCGTAGCCGCGAAGCAGTTTTCTATTATCAACGCAGGTGCTGGCGCCCTTCCTTGCTGAAAAGGTACCGTGCATGGCCAGCTCTCGGAGGGGCGCCTCTAGCGGGTGGACGGGTTGTTACCGTCTGGGAAATTGTCGCTTTTCGGAGGGGGTGTTGTGAAGGATTATAACGCAACAATGTGTTAATAATATAGGTCGATCCTAACCCTTTAAAGGCCCCATGGCATGAAAATTGCAATTTTCATTTTTTTTGCGTGATAGGGAAGGTCTAGGGGACACATAAATACTGTCCCATGCATTACACCTGTGATAAATGGAGAGATGCACATAGCCCGTTTTTTTAAAATTCTCCATGTGAAACGAGCGGATTGCACTTCCGTTAATTGATGATGTCATGAGGACGGTGACTTCGCCCACAGCCCGCCTCTCCTCCCAGGGCAACAAGCTCACAACATATTTACCAAACATAACTTACCATTCTGAAAGATCCTGTAATAAACGGATTTGAGGTGGTTCGAGATCGGGAGCCCCCCCCCCCCCCCCCCCCCCCCCTCGGCCTTCAACACCATCCTGCCATCCATCCTGGAGCACCAGCTATCCCTGCTGCAGTTGCCAGACTCCACTCGCAGGTGGATTACGGACTTTCTGACCAATAGTTCTCAGCGGGTGAAGCTGGGGAAAAGCATTTCCAGCCCTAGGTCCATCAGCACTGGCTCCCTGCAGGGCTGTGTCCTGTCGCCTCTACTATTCTCCCTGTACACTAACAGCTGTGTTTCCCTCCACCCGTCGGTCAAGCTCCTGAAGTTTGCAGACGACACCACCCTGGTGGGCCTCATCTCCAGGGGGAACGAGTCGGCCTACAGGAGGGAGATCGAACAGCTGCGGAGTTGGTGCTGCTGCAACAACTTAGAGCTAAATGCACTAAAGACAGTGGAGATGGTGGTGGACTTCCGGAGGAATGCAGCCCAGCCCCCTCTCATCATGCTGGGAGACACTCAGGTGACTTCCGTGGAGTCATGCCACTTTCTGGGCGTGACCATCTCTTGGGACCTGAAATGGGAGCATAACATCACGGCCCTCCTGAAAAAGGGCCAGCAGAGACTGTATTTCGTCCGGCAGCTGAGGAAATTCAGGCTGCCAAGGACCATGTTGGCCCAGTTCTACACGGCCATCATCGACTCCGCCCTTACACACTCCATTATCACCTGGTTCCCCGCTGCAACTGCAAGAGATCTCACCAAGCTGCAGCGGGTGATACGCTCTGTGGAGAGGGTGGTTGGCTGTCCCCTGCCCTCCCTCAAGTCCCTGCACGACTTCAGGGCGCTAAGGAGAGCACGGAAGATCATGGCCGACCCCTCCCACCCTGGCCACGGCCTCCTTACCCTGCTCCCCTCTGGGAGAAGGATGTGGCTGCTGAAGGCTGTGAAAACCCGCCACAGACTAAGTTTTTTCCTGTCAGCAGCCAGGCTGCTCAATGACTCTGGCTTCCCTCCCACCCCTGCCCCCTAGTGACACCGGCACTGCACTTTATATTGTTATTATTTATCATATTAATGTCATGCATCATCGTTGCACTGTGTTTGTGTGTTCTGTTATTTGTTGTTGTTATTCGTGGAAAAAAGATCATTTAATGCACACACGAAAATGCCTCAACAAATTCCTATGTGTGTTACACAATGGTAAATAAAGAATATCTGAATCTGAATCTGAATTTAGCAGACCACAGGTACTCAAAACCACAAATACATCATGCAGGGATATCAGCAGTTAAAATAAAACCCTGGAAAAGTGGACACCATGGGGCCTTTAAGAGCCTGTATGGCAGCTCTAAAATACAACTGATCATTTTGGGGAAAGATCAGCACTTGGAAGCACTTTGAATGGCAGCTGACAAATGACTGAAAAATGAAGACCATAACCTGGTCAGGACCAGGTTATGAGCTAAGCATAAGTTACCATGGTGATCTAGCCGGGTTAAAAGAGAGCCACCTTCGTGATACAGGAAAGCCTGGCTTTAGACCAGGGGTCACCAGTCATGTGCCATGGAGGGCCGAGAGGCTGCAGGTTTTCATTCCAACCAAGACCTTCACCAGGTGATTTCACTGATTAGCTCCTCCTTTCTGATACAAGGTGAGGTGATCAGTGAAGTCACCTGGTGGAGGTCTTGGTTGGAATGAAAACCTGCAGCCTCTCGGCCCTCCATGGCACATGACTGGTGACCCCTGGCCTGCTTTAGACTCAACATACCTCGCTAACCCACTAAACCTGCTTCGTAGTACACCCCTCAGGTGGAAACAATCAGGGCGGGGAAAGACAATCAACCACGGGAACACACAATAGGAAGGGCAAGTGACCTGACACAAGAGGGGAGTGGGATTTCAAAATAAAACAGGAAATCATGAGACAAGACACAACAACACTTAACATTTTTTCCTTTTCATGACACGTGTAGGACTTGACAGCAATAATCCAACAGTACAATATCCGTGTGTATATGGTGTAGGTATATGTTTTCATATGTTCAGTTTCTCATTTCTGCATTTATTGTTGTAATATTTTGTAAGACTGGTGCACTTAAAGGAAATACTTTAAAGTTTCTCAGGCCCATGATTTTATATGTTGTATTTCTTTCTATTTTCTTAAAATTTCATAATTTTCTCTGGATTGCCCCTCAGATCAATAAAGTATTTCTGATTCTAATTCTGGATTTCTCATTTCTTTATTTATTGGTGTAACATTTTATAGGATTAATGTACATATTGAGACTTAATGCACATACTTGTTTAAAAGTTTCTAAGTCACAAAATTTCATATGTTGTAGCCAATTTCTTTCTATTTTCTAACAATTTGATTCTTTTCTTGAGAATCTGAGCGACTGCAATTGACCCAATTTCCCATCAGGGGTCAATAAAGTTTTTCTGATAGATAGATTTATTTTATTGATCCCAGTCTGGGAAATTCTTTCTGATGGACACTTTCATTTTTTTCAAAGTCGCCCTTGGCTGAAAAAAAAAAAAAAAAGCTGGAGATCCTGATCCAGAGCATCTTTGATCTGCCTCTATTTCTATTTTCTAAGCCCCGCCTTATTAGACTCTGATGGTTATGATTAGACAGTGCTGTCGTTTTCGCTCCTCTGCGCGGCGTGCCGCTCCGCTTCATTGAAAACAACGGGAATCCTGCCGCTGCCGCTTCCTCTGCCGCCTGCTGGTGGCGGTAGAGCGCCATCAGAAGCAGCCGTGCGACGGTAAAAGAAGGAGAAGAAGATGGAGAAGGAGACTAGGAAGGGGAGGAAAATAGGAGGAGGGAGACAAACAACAACAACTGAATAAAAAGTGCGCGCGCGCGTGTGTTTTAGCTGCTGCAGCGCCGCCTGCCGCCTGTCCGAGCCGCTGCAGCACCGCGGCGGGGAGCAGCTCCGGGTCACATGATGAAGCGTCCAGAAGCGGAGAGAAGCAGCCGTGCAGAGCTCCGCCAACCCACCGAGGCTGCACACACACTCACACACACACACACAGCTCCACCTCCACCTCCACCTCCGCGTCTCCAGGTGAGTCCTGCCGTCCGGCCGCTGTGTTGATCGAGCATCCGGCTGAAAACACGCCGCGGTATTAACTTCATCACGGAGCGGCTCTGCTGGGCTCAAGCCGCTGAAATCCTCCAGCAGCAGCGGGCTGTGTGTGTGTGTGTGTGTGTGTGTGTGTGTTTTCTTGTTTTCTCCTGCTCACCTCCGCCGCTCTCAGTCTGCAGGAGTGTGTTTGGTGTTTGTGTCGCTGCTTCACACCTGATCATCAGCTGATCACTGCCAGGCTGCACGCCGCTTTATTCAAACTTTTATTTCTTTGTGTGTGTGTGTGTGTGTGTGTGTGTGTGTGTGTGTGTGTGTGTGCGCGTGTGCGTGTGCGTGTGCGTGTGCGTGTGCGCGTGCGCGTGTGCGTGCGTGTGCGTGTGTGTGTGTGTGTGTGTGTGTGCTTTTTTATTTTTATTTTATTTTATTTTATTTTATTTGTGTCTATCCCTTCTTATTTTCCCCTCTTCCTCTTCTCCTGTCCTGCTGACTGAGCTTTGAGACGGACTTCCTCTCTGATCACATGAACACATCTCCTCAGCGGAGTCTTTAATCAGGCCGTTAATTATTGACGTTAAAACGTGTAGTTGTGCTGGAGCGGGTGATTTTTTTCCAACTCCCACTTGGCATTAATCATATTTTTTTCTTTGCTTTACAGAGAGCAGACAGTTGGACTGCATTTGCATATTTTGAAAATCATTTTTATTTCGGCGTTTTTTTTTTTTTTTTTTTTTTTTGTACCTATCTCTATGGAAATTTAGGTGCACATGATGGATTTATTGCTAATTTGCATTTTTGAAAAATATTTATTTCAGCTAAGACACGTTTTTTTTTTTTTTAAAGGTCCAACAACAGATATGGTGCACATGACTCAAAGGGGATGTTAGATGCAACACTGCATTAGCTCAGTATTATGGGCAGAGCCTCCTCTTTTTTTCCTCATTTTTGTTGATTTTTTTTTTTCTATAATCACAATATCCCTCTGCACTGACTCACAGGTCTCTTCTGTAAAAAAAAAAAAAAAAAAAAAAAAAAATTATCTAGTCCAGACTGCATAGTTATGATATGGACGTTTCTGCATGTTTCAACTTTGTTTTTCAGAAATAATATTTTGCTCTCGGTTTGATATGTCAAATAACACAAAATACTACAATACCCATGAGTCTCAGCATCTGTTGCTACACTGGAGATGATCATTTCTTTTCCTAGGATGTCAGTGGAATGCAATGACTGCCCAAAATATAAGATATTCTGTTGTTGTACAAGGTTATACATATATACATATATTTTAATTTCATTATACAACCTGTTGTATAATGACCAATAAACTTCCTTGTATCCTTGTATTTTTATAGGAAAATATCAGTAGCTGATAGAATTGAGTCTGATCGGCTGTTCTATAACCGGAAACTTTCTGAGTTTCCCATCTCAGGGTTGATCAACTCGTTTCTCAGAGGTTTGAGTCAGAGTTTGTTGAACCTGTTTTCTTGACCGCTGCCCGGGGGCTTCCTGTCAGTCATCACTGACTCTGTGTGTTAAAGCAACCCAAAGTTTCAGCCACAATATGCAGTTTGTGTCTGGACAAACTTCACAGGACTGTCACTAAGAAACATGAGCCAAAACACACTTTGAATATTTACGACAGACGTAGAGACAGTCTCTCACAAAAACAAACAAAAAATATTATTTAAGACTATATTTGATGGGGTTTAGATTCATTTTGTCTCTCTGGAAAAGCAAAAATAAAACGCTGACACCCTCTGTGGTGTAGATGTGGAAAGACTGTCTTAATTTAACGGATTTTTGAAAATGTTTTTTTGCATTGTTCTTGATGGTAAATCATCAAATTTATGTTAAAAGAAATGTTGGCTAAATTTAATGAAGTGAATGGAGAAAGATGTTGAAATAACAAAGTTGTGGTACTGTTTTGGTGTTTGTGACCATAAGCAAGGCCACACCGACGTGCTAGATTTATCAATGGACTCCGCTGAGGTTGTCTTTGCACACACAGGAGAAGAATCACATGTCACGGGAACTTTTACTTTTTTTTTTTTTTTTTTTTTTTTTTTTTGTGTGAAAACAGCGACTCAGCTTGATTTCTGTGTTTGCTCTTTCCAGGCAGGATGTCTGTGCTGAAGCTGGAGGAGTACCGTCAGCAGATCCGGACAGAGCTGGACCGGGTGGTCGACTTCTGGCTCAAACACTCCCATGACACTGAATATGGGTACAGAGGCCAAGATCACACCACACACACACACACAAACACACACAGATTACACTCAGACCAGCGCTCGGTGCCTTTCTGTCAAATTAGAGCCCAAAGTGACGTCTTTGAATGTCGAACTCGGTCTGACCAGCGGCCAAAAAACCCAAAGAATTCATTTTATAAAGACGTGAACAGGAAGACAGTCTAAGCATCTTGGTGATCTTACTGCAGCTGGAATCAAAAATTGGGTGTTTTTACTTGAGATAAGACTAAAACCATCAATTGATTATTCATTTTATCTTAATATGAAATCTGGTTTTCCGTTTCTTACAAGCTCAAAGTTGATTTTGGCATTTTAGCTTTGACTCTGTTGTTTACATGTGTTTTGTGTTCACTTGCCTTGTATCCCGTAGAAGACAATAAATAAATATAAGTAAATGTTAGTTTACATTTACTTGTGAAAGTAGCTGCAGATGAATGAGACGTTTTGAAATGCAACACAGCCCTTTAACGCTTGCATTTCCTTGCTAGAGGCTATAACCTGAGCTAACCCTACAGTGAGGCTTTTTGCTCTGAGCACTGGGTTTAGATTGACACGTGAAAATCCCAGTGTTCATGTCTTCAGAAAACTTGTCGGCAGCACTTAATATAATAAATAAAAGTCCTGTACCACACTGTACCTCAAAATGAAAGTGTCTTATTTTCTTTTCCTTTTTCTGCCCTTGTTTGGACAAAGTGGGCTTACATGCCTGTGGTCCACTTTTGGACCACAACCCACTAGTTGAGAATCCACTGTCATACCTTGCCCTCGAGATGTCCTGTTTAGTCTTCCCAGGTTGCACCGGGGCGCGTTCAAGAGCTCCACTTGGTCATTTTTTGCACATACATTTCTCACTATTAGCTCAAAGCATTACCTCACATTTTTCTGTCGGATAAAAAAAAGTTGGTGGTGGATGAAATGAAAAGGCGCAACAGAATGATAAAATAAAATGTTACAGAAGAAGAAGAAGAACCTGAAGAACCTGATAGGAGATTTTTGTTGTGGCCAGGAACTTGTTATCGTGTCATCTGCTGTTTCTCGGCCCACTGGAAGTTTAGAAATCATATCCTAATTTCCTGGTAGGAGTTTCCACAGGGAGGGGCGTTCGAGAACACTTTTCTGAGTGGGAACTGGGACTTCTGTCACTTCCTAGGATGCCCCAAACGTGTCAATGTCCTTAGAAAAAGAAGAAAAAAAAATCATCATCATTTACTTATTCTCAAGCAGAAAAACTAAATGATTTCTCTTTAAATTCAGTCATCTGTAATGGGTTAGGCTACTTTTCATAGAGGAAACCTGAAGTGAACCCAATTGACATTTTTGGATTGATTGTTTGTCTGCTTAGACTTTGAATCTGTGTTTCCCGTTCCAGAGGCTTTTTCACCTGCATTGGCCGAGACGGGAAAGTCTATGACGAGCTGAAGTACGTCTGGCTGCAGGGCAGACAGGTGAGCCGGAAATCTGAGCAGCCTGTGGGCAATTTTTGTCCTCAGATGTCCTTTTAAATTTGGATTTGTGTTGCTTCTGCAGGTTTGGATGTACTGTCGCCTGTACAGAACCATGGAACGCTTCCGCCGGCCTGAGATCCTTGAAGCTGCCAAAGCAGGTGTGTATGTGTGTGTGTTTCTTTGTATGTGTGTGTCTTTTTTAGCTTATGAGTCAAAGTGAACATAACATCTGTGCAGCTCCTCGACGCCTCGCAGGTTTATTTTGCACCAGATGGCTCACGATCGTCTGGTTTCTCCTGTGTTGATTCAGGTGATTAATGTCGGTCATGATCAGCGTTTCTGCTCCAGTTTCCCAGAATTCTGCCTCATCAAGGCGCCGTGACGTGCACAACATAAATCCACCGTGAAAAAACCCTTTCAGCACCCTGCAGCCACCACTGTTTTATTTCTAAAGGTCATAGCATTTAGACTGCAGGTCGTCTTTTAAAGGCAGAGCAAATGCCTCTGCAAACATGGCATCTCAACCACGACTGCACAATATGGACAAAATTTCACCTTAATATTCATGCTAAATATCTCAATAGCGATACCATAAGACTATGGGTTCACATTTATTAGAATTTTTTTAAGGGTAGCAACAGTGAAATTGCATTCTTCAATAAACCCTAATCCTAAATTTGATATTGTCCATATTGTTGTCTTTTGAGATATTAATATCATGTATGTCCATATCTAGATAATGATATGATATCAATAAATCGCTCAGGCTCGCTCTAATCTCAACCTGCAGGTTGTATAAAACTCCTCTGAGACACTTGAAGACTGTACATGCAGGAGTTTGGTGTATTTCTTCTGGCCAATCGTAGATGAGGTGATGCCAAATGCCCATTATTCTGAAACCCCAATTGTTCGAAAAATGTCCCATTGGACCGAAAGCCCAAAAGTGAGACATGCGTCCACTCCATAGATGTATCTCTGCTGTACATTTGGGTAATTTTAGACAGGGGTTTCCTCAGGTTAAGGTTTGGGTGAACAGAGTTGGTATTTTCAGAGCAATTGCCATTTGTTTTCGGGGTCATTGGACGTATGGGATTTTGTTTCAATGGGGCATATTTGGGAATATTGGGATTTCAGTATAATAAGCCAATGGAACCAATGGCATGGCGCCGATGTCAATGGATTTGATAGTAGAAAATGTTTCACGATCCAAGACTTCAACAGTGAATGTCAGGTTCCTCAAAATCAAAGAGCAAGGTTGTCTTTCTAGAGCCACTAGTTTCCACAGACGTTCAGCGATCCTATAGATTAGAAACCCATCGTGGAAGAGGACAGAGACGAGCGGCACGAAGACCAGAACAGTTGCATTTAGTCTGTACTTTTGTGTATTTTTTGTTAGAGAAAGTTGTTCTCATGTTGGCTTTTGTTTCAGGAGGAGCATTCCTCAGAAAGTTCGCTCGTGTTCCCAGCAGCAGTGGCGGCAGTGGCAGCAGTGGCGGCAGTGGCGGCAGTGGCGGCGATTCGTGGAAATGTGCTTTCTGTCTGACGCGGGACGGCAAAGCGGTCAAAGTCCAGAGGACCATCTTCAGCGAGTGTTTCTACGTCCTGGCCTTGGATGAGCTCAGCCGAGTCACCGGAGATGTAGACATGCAGGTACAAACGAACACGAGGAAACGGTGATTTTATAAAATACCAAGAGCATGAAGCTTTCGTTTGATTGGCTGCTTTAAGTTGGGGGGAGGGTCCTTGTAGCTTTTGGTCCTTTAATTTGATTTGATTCAAGCAAAATTCAATTTCTGTTTCAGATAACTAAAAAATAAAATCACTAGAGAACAGAAACGCAAAAACTGTATTTCAAAATTTCATTTTTGTATTTTAAAATGAAAGTCAAAGCCATTTTTGAAAGAAAAATCAAATGGCCAAATCATACACAGACCAGGGAGTGGAGCTTTTTTTTTTTATAAGCACTGATGTTTCCATTGGTGTTTATTGTGCGAATGATGAAACTAGTGGATTAATCTATCAGTCAGTCAACAAAAATAACCGACTGTAATTTGAATCCTTGATGAATGGCTGAAATGGAAAACACCAAACATTTTCTGATTCCAGCTTCAGTAAGATTGCTAAGATTGTTGTCCTTTTCATTCATATCAAATTGTTTTGTTTTGTTTTTTTGGCATTTTAGGATATTTGAAGATGTCACTTTGGGCTCCAAATCCCATCAGATTTTGTCTTTTGTTTTTTACACTTTGTATTCTAAATGATTCACTGATTAGTTGCAGTGCATTAAAATTACATTATGTCACATTATGTTACATTATGTTACATTACGTTACATTACACCCGTTGTTGCCAGGCGGAGGCCGAGCAGATGCTGCAGCAGCTGGTCCACTGGGTTCGGGTCGACCCTTCGGGCCTGGGCCGGCTCCGGCTGCCCGGAGACGTTCCCACCAGCAGCATGGCTGTTCCCATGATGCTCCTGTGCCTGGTGCAGCAGCTGATGGAGGGGCGGGGCCAGGAGGCGGAGCAGCGGCACGGTGAGCTGGGCGCCTGGTGCGTGCAGCAGATCCTGCAGCATGTTCAGGTACTGAGACCATCGTGTCGGGGCTGTGAACCTTTTACACCTTTTAGGTTGTACAAACTTTATTGTTGCTGTCGCTGATGAAGCTTTAACTGCAGTTTTGTCAAAAGTTCAAGCAGTGTCAAAGATGTTGGGCCATTATTTTCAATACCCCCTCAAAGTCAAGCTCCTTGGAGAAATGTGAAACTAGTATTCAGGACATTTTTGCATGTAGGAACAAAAATGTCCAAAATCTATTCTTTCCCTATTCTAACCTGGAGAGAAAACTGAATATAAAATATGCTTTATCAAACTGACATTTACATTTTTATTGAACTTATTAGAGCATAGCAAATATGCTTGACTGATTTTTTTTATTTTTTATTAACCCTTAAAAAAAAAAAAATCCCATGTACTCCCTGCAGTACTCCTACATACCACTAGAGGGACGCACACCCTCATTTGAGATCCACCGCTCTAAAAGACAGTGATTTGAGACGTATACACTGTGTTTTTAAAAATAAAACAAGACAAATCAGCTCTCTGTGTTTCCCGTGGCACAGCGAGGCGGCAAGGCGGTGTTGGAGAACGTGTCAGCGGAGGGGGCGGAGCTTCCGGGCTGCCAGGGCCGACTGCAGAACCCAGGTGAGTCCAGCAGAACGGCTCCGATGTTCTCACATGTTTTTCTCCTCCAGACCGTTGGACCTCAGTGCCTTTTTTTTTTTTTTTTTTTTGGAAAATAATGTTCCTTCAAAAGATGTTTTTCCTCCAATCTCATGTTTCCTCAACATTAAAAGAAGAATGATTTTCTCCCCTTTTTGATTTGAATCTTGAGGTAGCCTTGACCTCAACTTTATGCAAATGAGGAGATGTTCATTTGCATAAACATTTTAATTAAGACACTTTTTACTTTTACTGCAGTAGATTTTTACTGCACAACTTCTACTTCTACTGCAGTCAGATACCAGCAGGGTGACAGTACTTCTAGTTGAGTAGCAGTTTGTAGTACTCTTTTTACTATGACTTGTTGCAGAAGTTCAGGTTGTAGTTCCTCTTTGGCTGCGGGAGGCCATTTCCTGAAGTGTGTGTGTGTGTGTGTGTGTGTGTTCGTGTTCGTGTTCGAATAAGAGTGTATCTTTAGAAGCAGCCGGAGCATAAACACCATTTCAGGTTTTACTTCCTGAGATACTGCAGTTTTGTCAGTACTCCAGCTGAATGATACTCCCCTTGCTGACCGGCGGTGTGTTGGAGGAAGTCGGGACGTTGCACCTCTGACCTAGTGTTTTTTTCTCTTCCTGCATGGTGCGGTCCAGGCCACGCCCTGGAGGCCGGCTGGTTCCTGCTGCAGTACGCTGCGCAGCGCGGCGACGGCGAGCTGCAGCGCACCGCCGTCGACACGTTCATGGAGCTCCCCTACCAGCAGGGCTGGGACCAGGAGCACGGCGGCCTCTTCTACTTCCTGGACGTGGACGGCCACTGTCCCACTCAGGTAGGACCGTCACGTGCATCAACATCTCCACCTTAACAAGTCATTTAATCCCATCTTCTGTACTGAAATCTTGTGTTTCCTAAAATAAGGTAAAAAGTGGCTGTGAGATTAAGTAATCCCACTCAAGGAAATTTCTGGGAGCAAAGATTAATCTGTAGAAATGAGGCAAAATGAGGCAGATCGGCCACTAGGATCAGGAAAATGAGACTTGATTCAAGAAAAATCTGGAAAAAAGTCGATTAATATTGGAAACAAGCAGGATTATCTCATCCCACTGGCAGATTTTTTTGAAGCAAACCAAGGATTTAACGGTGGAAATGATTTTGTGCAGTGGATTATGTGTGTGTCGCTGGAAACGCCACTCAGAGGAAGCATCAGTGGTAATATCTGTGTAAAATAAGGGTGCAAACTAATGTCGCTTGTATAATTTTACATTTTAACGGCAGTGGAAAAACTTCTCTTATGGATCTCAGTCACAACCTCTTGCCGGTACGGCTGGATTTGAAAGTTTTGTTTTCGTGTGTGTGTGTGTGTGTGTGTGTGTGTGGCCAGCTGGAGTGGAGCATGAAGCTGTGGTGGCCGCACTGCGAGGCGCTCATCTCCTTCCTGATGGCGTACCGTCGCACCGGCAACCCGCTGCTCCTGCACAGGTTCGCTCAGATCTTCCAGTACACCTTCAGCCACGTGAGTCTGCTCTTATTATTATTATTGTTATTACTGTTGAATTTAAGAAGATTAACTTTTTGTCATGTCAGTGCTGACTAAAACCTTGGAATCACTGCAAAAACCACCAGCATGTTATGAAAAGACTGGGCTTTTTTATGCCTGGGAAAATTGGATTGCATACATTAATGATAATAACGCAATAACAATAACAACATCAATAATACAAGCACAGCGTTCACCTGCCTCTATGTAATAAATAAATTTAAAAAAACACTACTGCTCATGAGGTAAAAAAAAAAATTAACCTATGAGTTTTTTGTGTTATGTTGTTTTGACACTTTACATCTCACTCTACAAAGCTGGTAGCATGTTTTTTTTTTTTTTTTTTTTTTTTTTCAAGAATATTATAATAATTAGTTCAGTGCAGACTACTTTGCAGTTCAAAAGTTGTAAAAAAAAAAAAATAATAATAAAATACATAATAAAATGAAAAATGAAATCTAATAAAATCTTGATGAGCTTGACAAATGCCCAAAATAAATTTTCTTTAAAAATAGAAAATTAAAGAACAAGACGCTTCTATTGGACTTCAAACATCAAACATCAAATTAGTTATTTTTTATTATATTTGATCTTATATTTACGTGCATTTATAATATTACATATATTATACTTTTATTACTTTTTTGTGTTTTTTAAATTAATTTTAAACAGGCAGTAGGATTGTGAGGGTTAACTGTAATTTATTTTTTTTTTGTGTGTGTGTGTGTGTTGCAGTTTTCTGACGCTGAGCACGGCGAGTGGTTCGGGTATTTGACGCGGGAGGGAAAAGTGGCGCTGGATTTCAAAGGAGGCCCGTTCAAAGGTAGGAGCGCGAAACCCCCGAACCAAAACGAGCCAATCAAATATCAAATCTTTTTCCAAGTTGTTTTTAAATCTGGATTTTCCCGTCCTCCTCAGGCTTCTTCCACGTTCCTCGCTGCCTCCACATGTGTGAGCTGATACTGGACGAGCTGCTGGCCGGCGAGGGGCGCTGACTCCCCACGGGACGTCCCAAATCAGGATCGGTTCAAGGGTCCAGGACCGGCTGCTGACGCGTTGCCACCGTCTGCGTTGCTTGTTTAGACATAAATACGTTTCAAAATGTGCCTTGGATTCTGGAAAACGACACTTTTAACACGCTTAGCAAAACTGACACGAGTTAATCCAAGTGAAGATCCTGTGGAATCAAGTGACAAAAATGGCTAATAAGCCAGTTTTGCATCCTGAACCTTTAAACTTAATTTTTTTCAATTACAGATTACTGCTGCAGCAAATTAGACACACTAACAAACACATTAAGAAGAGCAGATGTCATTTAAAGCCCCAACAGCCACCGATTAAACCCCTAAAAATCATCTCTGTTAATCAGTTTTACATGTTTACAAGATTTTGTTCCATGCAAAAACATCCTTTTATGCCTTAAAAAAGCTTAAACTTTACACCTTTAAGCTCATTAAAAATGCACAGATTTATGAATATGCAAATAGACCCACCCGCTCCCACTCGCCCGCTTGCACCCAGCCGCGTAATCTGTTTCGTATTTGATAATCTATCCATGGAAATAAAAAAAATCAGTGTCTCTCTTACGTACACTAATATTGTTCATGTGGTGCAGCCATTTCAAGTTGGTCTGGTTTATTTTTAAAAAGAATAAAACACTCAAAGCGACTGGCGGAGCTGCTGCTAATGATATGCAAAGTACCGCACTGTCAGCTGACGTCTGATTGGCTGAGGCATTTGTCACGTAGCCAATCCAGCTGACCCGGCGTCTGTTTGAATCTCAGATTTCAGAGCTGTGCACACACACTGGAGTGCGGATCGGGTTGCATGTTTTTAATCCGAACCCGATCCAGGTTTGAGATTTTGCTCGTCCTCCATCGCCTAAGTGTTGCCTTCAGTGTCATCACGTAAATCGCAGCACTGTAGTAAGTTACCCAGAACAGATAGCAGGTCCATCATTTTTCACTGAATTAACGCAGACATGACTGAACCCGACCCAGTCCTGAATATAATTTCTAAATTTTTTTCCAAACCCGACAGGCTCAGGTCGGGTATCCACTCTAACACACACCTCCACCCTCAGTAGCGGAGTGTGAAAACACCTCATCACAAAGTTTGCACAGATACAAGTCAGTGTAGTGAAGGTCAGACATTGTAGGAGACAGAAACAGAAGGAAAACACATTTTTGGGTGGAGTGGAACTTTAAAACTTTAGATTCCTGTTGTGGTGTGAACCATAGCGCCTGTTCAGATTTTGAGTATGTCCGCTAAAACACATATGGTGAGAGGTGAAGTTTACTTTGTGAAATTTACTTTAGTAGTGTTTAACAAAGGTACAATATGTAATTTTATTATGATTTAGCACCATCTAGTGGCTGTTTCGGTCTGCCCCTCATTACAGACTCAACACGTCGGGAGTTATAAGACAAATAATTTAATTTGTCATAGTAAGAGGCTGTGTTTTTACAAATTTACACATAAAGTTAGAAACATTTAAACCTGCAGGAAGCAAGACAAACTTTTTCGGCTCCAACGGCACAAGAGCAGCAAATGGAAATGCCGTCAATTGGTCATTTGCACGTTTGAGCACAAATAATTACGTACTGCACCTTTATTAACTTACTCCACGATGACACTATCTTCTGGATGTTTCTTTGGTTCTGCGTGTCGGTTCTGCTTCTGTAAGGCCGGTGTTGGGTCATTTTTCAGGTATTTTTTGCAGTACTAATACTTAACTACACGTTTGGTGATGGTTCCCCCTACAGTTTTGTTGCAGTACTGCAGTAATGAAGTGGTTTTGCTTTTCTAGACATCACTGGTCATTATTGCCTGTCATATGACGTTTTATTAGGTTTTACTTCTTCAACAACATGCCAGTCACATTTCAGAATGTATGTGTGTGTGTGTGTGTGTGTGTGTGTGTGTGCGCAAGTGTGTGTGTGTGGTCAGTCCAATCCCTAAAATGAGACACTATTTTTGAAGAAATGTGACTTTACTCTTACAAAATGTTTGCTGGCGTCAGTGTGGATTATCATTATTATCACAATAACAAATCACTGTAATGTGCGATTGATCAGGCCAAATATTGATCAGTATTACGTCGACTTACCTCTTAATTACATGTTTCATATTCAATATTGATTGCAGCTTTAAGATCCGTCATGTGATGTCGTGCGATTTGAGTTCTACTTTTTCTGTTTTCCAGCTTTTAAGATGTTTGAAGTCATTTGTATTTTTTCCAGATTATTTTGAGGCAGTTCCTGTTCAAATGTCACCAGTTCCTACCTAAAGAAGGGAATACCACTTTAACATCCAGCTCCAGCTTTCACCCCTGCTTTGGTTTGTCTGGTAGCTCGACGGGGTTTGATTGACAGGAGGGGCGGGGCATCACTTCGTCAGTCAAACGGCGAGCAGAGCTGCTTTTAATGTGAAAATGTTGAAGTTGATTTCTGTGCTGTTTGGAACTTGAATGGGAGTGAATGAGGCTGAGAAGTTTGGCAAAATGTTTTTTTTTTTTTTTTTTTTAAATCATTCATGTAAAAAATAAAATTTCACGTTAACAGAATAGAAAATGTCTGAGCATCTCATTTGTATCTAGTGAGGGATTTTTTAAAATATTATTTTTTATACACTAACTCTGAATATCACCGCTCCTAACTAGGCAAGAAGCCTTTTGTGTGTGTGTGTGTGTGTGTGTGTGTGTGTTTTTAATAAAATGCTCAGTTATATATATTTTGAATGGAATAAGGGTGCATAAATGGACTGAAATTAAGTGCGTTCCGAACATGACCTGACCCTTCTTTAAGTGTTAAACCATACTATAATAATAATAATAATGATAATATTAAATGTGAAATGCCAACCTCCTGGTATCTCTCAATTGTTGTCCTGGAAATCCCTGAAATTTACAGACTAGTTTTCTTGAAACATTCAAAAACGTATAAAAATGTCCTGGAAATAGTCATGAAATCATAGACTATTACAGAATTCAGTTGAAATTATTTTATTAAATGTTTCCCTGTGGTCATGTTGCACGTTTTTAGCTGCTGATGCCTGTTTTTCGCCTCTGATCATGTCCAGCTGCTGTCCTTTGCCGTGTTTGGAAGAAAAATCAGGTCAAAATCAGGCAAAATGAAACATATTTGCAAGTTGCCAACGTGTTGTTGGGATGTTCCTTTATTTTACATCATCATCATCATCATTTTATTAATTTAAAACCTCGGAAAACAGAGACACAACTAAAATCAAATAGCAGAAAAAGAAGAATGCATTAAAAACAAGGTGAAATTAATAATACTAAAAAAGTGTAAGTGCAAAAAAAATCACATTGAGGTTAATAAAATATAGAATAAGAACAAAAAAATTCAGAAAGAAAAAAGAAAAACACAAACATGTACAATGCAAAAACATGCGGACAGTGTTATTTGGTTTTCAGTTTTGAGCTGCAGTGTTTTGGCTGATTTGAATTATTCTCAGGAGATTTTCTGTGAGCTAAACCGCTGAATATGTCTTTGAAAAATCCCAGAAAATAATCTCCTTAAAAGAGTAGGAGCCCTGAGATTGTTGTCTTTGGTTTCTGCTCTTCCTCAGTTGCGGTCAGTTTGTACCACACTGCCATCTAGTGGTGACATTGGGGAAGAACAAGGCTCCTGTGGCTGGATGTAACTGCATCTACACTGCAGTTTGTGTTTGTTTGAAGGCACACTCCTTCCTCTGCAGAGTCTGAAATTTGTCCCCGAAAATATAGGTGAAGCTGAAGCACACACACACACACACACACACACACACACACACACACTTAACCTCAGCCCCTTAACATAACCCACTACTTCCCTAACACCTAACCCTTAACCTCTGACCCAAAAATCAGATTTTTCCAGAGTGGGGATGAGCTGTTAGTTGACTGGATTTTAGTCTGAAAATTGTCTCTGAAAGTGTAGGTGAGTCAGAAATGAGCACACACCCACACACAAATATGAACATGTGGTTTCAGCAGAGCAGATTCAGGTAAATCCAGTCAGTTCAGATCCGCTGACAGACGGCAGGGCGGAGCAGAGCAGCACGAGGACAGCAGGGTGAGTGTTAACACAGCATTATCATGAGTGTAATTATTGTTTATTTTTTTAGATTTGTATTAGACTGTAAAAATGTGTGTGTGTGTGTGTGTGTGTGCGTAATATTAGAGGTAGAAGTAACTAATTACGTCTACTCACATTGCTGTAATTGAGTAGCTTTTTTGTGTATTTTTTAATTTAACTTTTCCTTCAGTCCATTTCTGCTTGAGTTTTGTACTTCACTACATTTTAAATCAGATACATTACAGGGTGTGTGTATGTGTGTGTGTTTGTGTGTAGCCAGAAGATGAGTGTGTATGTGGAGGAGGGGGAGGACAGAGCAGTGTCTCCAGTGTCTGTCTGTCTGTCCATGAAGAGTGACCACTCCAAAGACATCCCTCTGGTGTTCAGGGATGAAGCTGCATCTTCAAAGTAAGAACTCTGACACACCGGACATCTTATAACGATTGACTGATGTTGATTTTTCAGGGCTGATGTTGATTATTAGTGATCCATGAGACTCATGACTGACTGAACTGATATTCATTTGAAAAGTGCGGTGACCAAAACTACAGTATTAGAAACACCAACACAAACCTTGCTTTGAATTAACAACCGTTCCTTTAACATTAAAAAAAAAAAAAATGGGGAATAAGAAATAAAAACATGTGAGAAGATTAGACAGGAAAAAACCCTCAAAATTAGCAAAACATAAATAAACAAAACAATTTAAAAAATGGACGACTCGAAAATAAAAAAAAATATATTAATATCAATTATATGAGATAATTGGTCGATCCCTAATCATTAAGGCCACCTGCTGGAACATGATCACATGAAGAACACGGCAGTTTGACTTACTTCCCATCACACACTGTGACAGAACTGTGTTCACAAAGCAAATTATGATATCAAAAGTATGAAAAAAAGGTGTAAAGACGCGAGGACGTGAATGAGTGGTGTGTGTTTGCAGAGGCCAGCAGCACCAGCAGACAGCAGTGTCTCCAGTGTCTGTCTGTCTGTCCATGAAGAGTGACCACTCCAAAGACATCCCTCTGGTGTTCAGGGATGAAGCTGCACCTTCAAAGTAAGAGCTCTGATACACTGGGTGTCTACTTGGCGGAGCTGCAATATTGAGATCGTGTTCATGAAATCAAGTTAACAGTGAGGACATCAAGGGAATGGAGCTCCATCAAAAAGAAGCTTCTTGTTGATTATGTTAGACCGAATCTATGACGGTATTTTGGTAAAACCACCAAAAACACCCGTAAACAAACACAAACAACGTCTAGTTTCTTATGTTTCTCTGGTACAACTCTGAAATGAAGTGAGAAAAGCATTGACACAGTAGTAGGATTTTTATTCAGTTATCAGGTGCAATCTGTGAACCACAAATGCACTGATGATGCATGTTTTTTGAATATGGCCGTTGGTTTTTGGGTTTGGTACTCCACTGAGAATGTTATTGAACCCTAACCCTAACCACTAACCCTAACCCTTCCCCTCCAACAAAATGTTCTCTGAATTCCTCTGTTCTCCTCAGAGAGTGGATGAACAATGTGAAGGAGCAGCTGTCCGTCTGTGCCTTGTGTCAGGAGGATCTTAGGGATCCAGTCTCCACCAGCTGTGGACATTGGTTCTGCAAGCGGTGCATCACCTCATACCGGGACATGTCTGGTGCATCAGAAGACTCTGCGTGTCCCCAGTGTGGAGGAAGATCCAGAACTGTACCTGGACTGCAGACACACGGTCAAACCAGCACAGTGAACGGCGTTCTGCAGGAGGTTTTAGACGAGCATAAGATCAGTCTGAGGAGGAGATGTGAATTTGTGACAGAAGGAACTGCTGCAGCAGGAACTGGAACCCCCCTCAATATGATCTACACTGAGCTCTACATCACACAGGGATGGAGGGAAGGGGTTAATACCCAACATGAGGTGTGGCAGTTGGAGACAACATCCAAGTTGGAGACCCTCAGTGACACTCCAATCAAGTGCCATGACATCTTTAAACCCTTACCTGGCCAAGACCCACACATCAGAGTAGTTCTGACGCAGGGTGTTGCCGGGATTGGAAAAACCTTCTCAGTGCAGAAGTTCACTCTGGACTGGGCAGAGGGCTTGGAAAACCAACATGTCAGTCTTGTGGTTCTGCTTTCGTTCCGGGAGCTGAACTTGATCAAAGATGAGCGCTACAGTCTTCTCCGGCTGCTCCGTGTTTTCCATCCAACATTACAGACGGTCACAGCAGAGAAGCTCGCCGTTTGTAAAGTCGTGTTCATCTTTGACGGCCTGGATGAAAGCAGGTTTCTATTGGATTTCCAGAACAATGAGGTTGTGTCTGATGTCACACGGACATCATCAGTAGACGTGCTGTTGACAAACCTCATCAAAGGGGATCTGCTTCCCTCGGCTCTCCTCTGGATAACTTCCAGACCTGCGGCGGCCAATCAGATCCCTCCTACATGTGTCGACAGGGTAACAGAAGTCCGAGGGTTCACTGACCTCCAGAAGGAGGAGTACTTCAAGAGAAAATCAGGTGATGAGGAGCTGTCCAGCAAAATCATCTCACACATCAAGGCGTCCAGGAGCCTCCACATCATGTGCCACATCCCAGTCTTCTGCTGGATCACTGCTACAGTTCTGGAGCACATGTTGACTACAGACCAGAGAGGAGAGCTGCCCAAGAGCCTGACTGAGATGTACTCACACTTCCTGCTGGTTCAGACACAGAGGAAGAAGCACAAGTACGATGAGAATTGTGACAGGAGTCAGCAAGAGCTGATGGAGACTGACAGGGAAGTTCTTCTGAAGCTGGGCTGGCTGGCGTTTGAACATCTGGAGAAAGGGAACCTGATGTTTTACCAAGAAGACCTGGAAGAGTGTGGTCTTGATGTCACAGAGGCCTTGGTGTACTCAGGAGTGTGCACAGAGATCTTCAAATCAGAGTGTGTGCTCTTCCAGAGAAAAGTCTACTGCTTTGTTCATCTGAGCATTCAGGAGTTTCTGGCTGCGGTCTACAGGATCCACTGTCACACCTACAGAGGCCTAGGAGAATAATGGGGACTGTCAAGAAAGTGGAAAATCCCTGGATGCCTTCCTGATGAGAGCCATGTCTGAAGCCCTGGAGAGCAAAAACGGTCACCTGGACCTCTTTGTCCGCTTCCTTCATGGCCTCTCACTGGAGTCCAACCAGAGGCTCTTAGGAGGTCTGCTGGGTCAGACAAAGAGCAGGCCAAAAGACATCCAGAGAGCCATCAGAAACCTGAAGATGATGAACACCGACCGTGTCTCCCCTGACAGAAGCATCAACATCTTCCACTGTTTGATGGAGATGAACGACCTCTCGGTGCATCGGGACATCCAAGAGTTCCTGAAGTCAGAGAACAGATCAAAGGAGTGGCTTTCTAAGATCCAGTGCTCAGCTCTGGCCTACATGCTGCAGATGTCAGAGGAAGTTCTGGATGAGTTGAACCTGAAGGCGTACAAAACATCAGAGAAGGGACGACGGAGACTGATCCCAGCTGTGAGGAACTGCAGGAAGGCTCGGTTAGTCCTGATGTGAAAATCGGCAGCTGCCTTCATACCTAATACATCAGAATTACAGTAAATATATTATATATAGTTCCCAAACATATACAATAACTGAGAGAGCAAAGTATACTAAGATATGTATTGTATAGAGTAGTCCAGTGTATACAGAATACGCATATATTAGAGTTAGAGTTGTGAAAAAAATCATTTAAGTATCACAGTTTTTTAAATGATTTTTTTGGTTGTCAGTGAGGGGACTAAATATCGCTCCAAAGTTTGGCAAAATTTTGGCAAGGAAAAAAACTGTCATGGTCATTTCCAGTGGAGTCCCTTGACCTCTGACCTCAAGATCTCTGAATCAAGATCTCTGGGCAGCCACGGCTCCCCCCTTTGCAGACATACCCACCTTCTGTCTAATCCCATGCAGTTTGGGCCCCAAAGCCTGCAGTCCACATGTGTTCTTGTGGCCTGTTGTAAAATGGTGTGTTTGTGCAGACTTGGGCCTAAACAGTCTTAGAGCCTCTCTGAGCCACATTTGATTCATGTGTGATGATGTTATCCCCCATAGCAGCCATTTCATTGTAGTGAGACCATTTTTTGAAACTTGAATTCAGTGTACAAAATGACCTATAGTGACCTCTAGGATAATCACAGCCACAAGAAATTTTACAGCTACAAACTAGAGCAGTGATTCCCAACCTGGGGTACGCATACCCCTAGGGGTCCTCAAGCACATTGCAGGGGGTATGTGGAAACATTTCATAACATAACATAATTTATAACATTTTCATAATTCATAATTTCAAGCTCAAGTGTCTCATTAAAGCTCAGATGACTAATGAAAAGAAAGTAAAACTGCTGTAGTGAGTCTGAATATTATTTTTTGTTAAGTGTTTTGTTCTTGATTTTCAAAAATTTAAATGCCTGTTTAAAGGGGACTTATTCAAAGGTTCTCCAGTTTTTGTGGCAAATGTTACAAGAGTCAGATATAACAAAGGAAGATGTATTATTGATTTTGATTTTGTATTTATTTATTTATATTACTAATTTATTTTCAAGGCAACATATTTATTTTTGTTTAATTAATTTTAGTTAAAAAGAAGAAAATGCCTGAGATTTAATTTTAAGGAAATTAAATAAAATGCTTTCCATTTAATAATCAGTTGTGTTACATTCTACTTTTGGAGAATTATCAGCATGTATGAGTGAGGGGGTACTCATGGTCTGACAAAAAGGCTCAGGGGGTACACAAGACAAAAAAGGTTGGGAAGCACTGAACTAGAGGATTCTTAAGGAATATTACTGAATTCACATCAACTCTGTAATTACAGGCTCTCAAACTGTGAACTATCAGAAATTCACTGTGAAGTCGTGGCCTCGGCTCTTAAGTCCAACCCCTCCCATCTGAGAGAGCTGGACCTGGGTGAAAACTCTCTGCAGGATTCAGGAGTGAAGCTGCTGTGTGCCGGACTGGAGAGTCCAAACTGCAGACTGGAGATTCTCAGGTCAGACTGCACTTTTTCAAAATAATGTGTCAGTCCTGTGGCTTTATATGCATTTCAGTGTTTGTTGTAATTTCTATAATGTTTTCACCGAATGACTACCAGACAAACCTGAAGTGACTGTTAAAATGAAGAAAACAAATCAAAATGAAAAAGTTGCATGTGTTTCTTTGTCAGAGAGGAGCTTTATATGTTATAGGCCTATCTCCCGTTTGGCTGTTTTTTTTTTTTTTTTTTTTTTTTTTTTTTAAAGGTAATTTTAATGTTGAGGACGAACACTGACCCCTGCTGTCTGATGCCAGCATTTCACCAAAAATCACATCAAAACAGCTCAGAACGGAAATGGTCAGTTTATCAAGGAGGAGTTTATATTGGCAACGGAGGAAAGAGTAGCAGAGATTTCTACTCAAGCAGAGGTATTGTTACTGTGAAGATATTATTACTTTTACTTCAGTAGAAGTAAAAGTACTGCTGTAAAAATTCACTGATGGATGAGAGCACAAAGTAGATTCTTTTAACTTTTAAAAGATTAAAAAAAAGTGCACCAAAAAAATAATGCAGTACGTTTTACTCTTTCTATCTTTGCTTAATGTCTATTTACACTGAAAGGTCTCACAGTCAGTTAATTTATGAAGGTCTAGTTTCTGATGCTTGCAGACAGCATGTAGACTTCTTCAGTGGATCATTGCAAACAGGTTTTCTGTGCAGGAACATTGTATTTTACAGCTGTATGATTTTTTTTCTTTGTTCAGACTGAGTTACTGCTACTTGTCAGAGAGCAGCTGTGAGTCTCTGGCCTCAGCTCTGAAGTCCAACCCCTCCCATCTGACAGAGCTGGACCTGAGCGAGAACTGCCTGCAGGATTCAGGAGTGAAGCTGCTGTCTGCTCTGGTGGAGAGTCCAGACTACAGACTGGAGACCCTCAGGTCAGCATAGGGGTGGAGTCAGGCCACGTTGATGAGCCTCATCAGTTTGTCTCTGTCAGCAGCGATTATACTGGTGAACACCAGCAGTTAGAACAAAACCAGAGATTCAGCATTTCTTGGTAAATATCCAAACCATTGGCTGCTCTTCTCAGGATTCGAGAGAGAAAGAGAGAGAGAGAGAGAGAGAGAGAGAGAGAGAGAGACAGAGAGAGAGAGAGAGAGAGAGAGAGAGGGAGAGAGACAGAGAGAGAGAGAGAGAGAGAGACAGACAGAGAGAGAGACAGAGAGTCAGCCAATCAGATCAGCCAGAAGTGTGTTGTGACCATGTGTACCTGCTGATAATGTGTTCACTCCTACAGGCTGGAACATGTAGAGGATTGGATTACAGCCGACAGTCTGAGAGGATGTGAGTACACATTACACACTTTAGTACCTTGTGCATATTTTATTTGATCATGGCCATTTGTCAGTAAAGTTTTCTTTGGTGTCACCCAGTGAGCTCTGCATATGTGTGCTTCAGTTGTAATGACAAAATGACAGTGTCCACTGTATTTCCACTGTATTTCCAGAATCTATATGCAAATAAATACGTATCATTTCCATTTGCAAAGAACAAGTGTTTTTTTTTGTTTTTTTTTTTTTTTGGGTAGAGAGTTTTATTGTCATACACACAGTAAAACAATGGTTACACAATATAGTGAAATTCTGACTTTACTAGTCCTCCTTCCTAATTAAATAAATTAAAGTCTAGATAAAATGGCATTCAACAAAAGGAGATCAGATAGGAGATTTCTTCTTTTGGAAAAGTGGCAGTCTGGCTGGTGTTTGGGTGTCAGGCTGGACCAGAGCATAAAATAGAGAACGTCAGGTGAGTGGGCGGTCATTCAGTGCATCCTGGGACACATGTCTGTTTACACTTCAAATACAAGGCAAACGAGAACGACCTAGGCCACCTCTGAATGTGGCTAGAGTGATGCGATCTCAAGACACAGTGAGGATGCATTGCTGCTGTTTATACCTGAGCTTTACCTGAGCCTTATTAGTAAATGATGATTTCTGACGTCTGTTGTGTGTCTTCTTCCCACCAGATGTCTGTCCTCTCTCGCTGGATACAGACACAGCCAGCAGAGACATCTATCTGTTTGGTGGGACGCGGGTGATGGGCAGGAGGATGCAGCTGCTGAATCCTGATCACCCACAGGGATTTCAATACCCTCATGTTCTGTGTAGGGAACGTCTGGCCAAGCGATGTTACTGGGAGGTGGAATGGAGTGGAAAGGTTCATATATCGGTGACTTACAGAGGGATCATCACAGGTAGGTCTGAGATTGGATACAACAACCAGACTTGGACTCTGGAGTGCTCTGATTTCAGCTACAACATCAGACATGGCTGGACCTTCACTACACTCTCTGTCCATCCTCTTGAGTCCAGACGAGTGGGAGTGTATCTGGACTGGTCTGCTGGCACTTTGTCCTTCTACAGGATCACTTCGGACAGTCTGAGACTCCTCCACACCTTCAAGAACAAGTTCTTTCAGCCTCTCTCCCCTGCATTCTCGCTGTGGTCTCCCAGTGCTAGCCTGACTCTGCTGCCAGTGGGTGGCTGGTTGGCTCCCTACACCGTGCATGAAGTGGGCCGGTTTGTCAGTGACTCCTGGGCCTTTTCCTGGGCTCTTTCCCCCCAGTCCGCCCCTAGAGCCCAGTCTGTGATTTAGACATGAACAAAAAGAGGAAATGTAGGACCGCCAACTTCTTTAAAGCATCAGCTGATTTTGAAAATGCTTACTGCACAATATTTAAACAGAACTTAGTAAAAGTACTTTGTCACAACTTTCATCCATCAGTCACAGAGAGAAGCCCACCAAAATTTAGAGCTACAAAATGTCTCAAGACTGAATGAAGTCACTCACTGAACAAACTTTCTTTAAATAGCAGCATTACTGTTACAGCAGAGCCCATTTATTATTTGGAAAATACATTTGGTAAGCGTTCTATTCATACAGATTGAGCAGATGTAAGCCTTTTTCAAAACCACAGCTTCCTTCAAAAGCTATAATTGCATGTTTTTTTTTTTTAGCTGCTAATCATTTCGTCTTTTACCTCTTAGATTAAAGTAGAAACAGATCAAATCATCATATCAAGTCATGTACTATTATCCAAAAAGAATACACAGTGGTCTACAAATCTTTGATACTATAGTACTATATTATTCTTCTACCCACCATATATGCCCAGCCCATTTTTGTCGTTCTGTGTGGGGGTTCAAAAGCTGATCAAGAGCCATCTTAAGTTCTGTGAATGTCTTAATAATAAAAATAATATACTAATAATTTTTATTTTTATAGCACTTTTCAAGTGAGATGCACAAAGTGCTTCCCATCGACAACATAAAAGCACAATCACATTAGGATATATAAAACCAAGACACAAGAACAGCAATTTAAAAGGCCCACAATTTGGAATCAAATTCAAATGAAATTCTTCCCACTGCCATTGACCAGGTTTGGCAATGTAAGAACAGGTGGAGGTGGAAACAAGGGTGAGGGATGACATCGAGCAGTTCATATGGGCTTCTGCAAAGCCTTTGCTATGAGCTTTAATATCTGTACCTATATAAGGAGCTGAGAAAGACATTTTTCTGTGGTGTTTTACTGAGGTCAGCACTACTACCATGGTCAAGGACTAGTAAAGAATCAGTTTCTTTGGAACGGCAACAACCAGTAACCCTAACCACCTTGCCTGCTCCAGACTTTTAGGACACATTCCTCCTAGCTGTCTTATATCAGCCTGTAATCTTATGTCCTGTGAAACCCAATGGAATTACTGTGTCTAACAGAGCAACAGGAGGTTAAACACAATCAGCGGGCCTTTATCAACTATGAGCCACTCTGATGCTCTACATGTTGGAGACATTTGGGAACAAAAAATATGATATGTGAAGGCATCCCAGCTGGTGGTCCTCCGGGATCACGGGGTATCTGAGGATTTTCTTTGCACTGTTCCCACTGAGGCGCAGGACCCTCTGAACCCCAAACCTACGTGCTACAGAGTCTGAAAGAGTTGAGAGGAAGTTGAGCTGAGAAGTCTTTTAACAGCTGATAACTGGTTCCTCTGAGCAGAGTCAAATGCAGAATCACCAAGCAGACGGTGGCAGACATCTGGAGGAGATTTGATCGGAGCTGGCCGGACTTTCCCTCCACTGAAAGCCCAAAGGGGATCGAAAGCTGACGGAGAAGAAGAAGAAGAGCAGAGGTGATAATGATGAAGGTTTACCTGCTTGTGCTGGCAGTCGGTGAGTTTGTCCGCTGACTTGTTTGTCCGTCTCGCTGTTTCCATCACACACACATTTTGCTAATTTCTAGGTCAGTTCCTGTCCTTTCAGATCCGCTGTGTAAAAACATTTTCTTATTATTTGAAACACTTCTTAAACTTTGTTTTAGTGTTTGTGACATCCCAGGTGGGTAGGATTTGCATTTAGGACATTTCTGTTTGTCTAAGCAAGTTCTCATTCACAGGAAATTATTTTGTGTTTAATTGACTAAATGAGTAGGTGTAAGCAGGTTTAAGTAAGTAAGTAGTAACTATAAATATGTAAATAGGTATTTAAGGAGTAAGCAAGTTAGTATAAGTACTTAAGTACTAGTAGTTAAATAAGCAAGTTAGTATAAGTACTTAAGTACTAGTAGTTAAATAAAAGTAAAGAAAATGTAGGTTAATATGTAAAGGCAACTACCACTATGACCATCAGGATAATCATTTTCCATTAATTTGAAGTCAGATTTAAACTAAGACTTTGCGAATTTGAGTACATCAATGATACAATATTGAATGTTTTTGGAAATGTTTATTTGTTTGTTTACAAACAATGAGGGTCACTGCTCGTGTGGTTGACCGGCCGGCTCATAGAACAGTTTTTAACATTGTTTTTTAAGTCGTTTCTGTTCTTTGTTTCGTGTCTCCGTGTTTGGTAACTCCAGTGTACTTAGCCTGGGAAATCGTACATCTCTAGCCTCTTTGTTTTGTTTTGTTTTGCTGACACTTTTCCCTACGTCTGCTCTACATGCCTCCTTTAATTACCCCTTGGGGATAAATAAAGTTTTTTGAATTGAACTGAAAAGCAAAAAAGAAAAAAAAAAGAAAGAAAAAAAAATGTTTAAAAGTGCTCTGTTTCATTAACTACAATAATTTCCTCAGGGGCATAATTCAAATACAATTTCTTTAAAAACTTTTTTTTATATATATTAAGCTATATCTATCAAGCTGGCTTTCTGTCTTTTTTTTTTTTTTTTTTTTTAATTTTAGATTTAGATAAAACTTTATTGATCCCTTTGGGCAGGTTCGCTCTGGGAAATTGTGGACATGATTGATGATGTTGACATGAAGACTGGACATTGTGTAGGTTTTCTGCCGGTGTGTATATACTTTTCAAGAAAGAAAGAAAGAAAGAAAGAAAGAAAGAAAGAAAGAAAGACAGAGAGACAGAGAGACAGGCAGACAAAGGAGCCGGCCAGCCCCTCAACAGTAATCTTTGGTCTTTGTCACCATCTGCTGGCCAAGAGTAAGAACTGCAACAATTAAGAGTCTTGAAACTCCAGCAGCTGAGGTCAATTTAATCAATGAATCATTAATGTAGATATTGATATCAACTTGATTAAACCTCACAGTCACCGATTTGGACTTGATGTTGGAGAATACTCAGGATACTTTGTTACGGGTGACTGGACTTAATTAACAAAATTACAAATGGACAAAATTTATTTCCATATTTTACTTTGTTCACTGACACACACACACCCAAACACACACATGGACGTAGACAAAGCTAAAATCTGACGGCCCCACATTCATACATCCAGCGTCATTTTCTTTGGCAGTGAGAGGTAACGGTGTGAAAGAGCTCGGGACTTAATTACCCAGAGTTCCTGAGTGGTTAGAAAAGTAGCCTGTGATGGTGAGAGAAGAGAAGCTGTGCTGTGGGTGAGGAGGAGTGGTACACCATTTTGTTTGCACTCCTCACAGTTTCTTCGCTTTTCTCTGTTGTGCAGCTGCCTCACTTGTTTTCACGAGGGGACTTTCAATAGATGATGAAGAAGATGCTTATTCTTTTGATCATGACCTCATTGACTTCAGTGATTATTATGACTTCTTCAACATCACCTTGGGACCTGACGACCAGATCTACGACTACCCACTCGATGAAGTAGTTGCCTCCTCCTCCGTCTCCTCCTCCTCCTCAGGCGGGTTAGCCCTGCTCTGCCTGGCCTTCACTCTCCCCTTTCTCTTCATGTCAACTCATTAAACAGCATTTCACATCGTGCTTGTTGTGATTTGTTTTCATTTACGGCACTATAACATAATCATGCAACCTCTGAGATACCGCATGCCTTCCTTTACACTCTGAGCGGCTGCAGTGTTGTTTAACTGGAAGTACTGACCACTATATATATTATGTTTAACATGAAAGTTATATGGGCTCACTGCTAAATTATGTCCATTTTCAGTGTGGACTCATTGCAGTGTGGCTGATTCCACATGGTACACATTTCAGTCTTGGTAAAAGCAGCTTTAACACCTTTATCTACAAGCAAATGAATCTTCAGCTCAATTTTCTCACTGTTTTACATTGCTACTGATGTTTTCCAGCTTTTACCACGGGAAAATTTCATAACAATCTCTAATCATCATCAAGCAAGCCTCGATAGTGGGCATTTAGGCCTGTAAAAGATCACGAAATCTAAATTATTGATGAATTGGACATGTGACCAAATTTATTTGCATGCGTGTATAAAAGCCCATCCATTTTACACTGGGAAATTTGTGAAAGGCAGTATAGTGCTTTGGCCATGGCGGTGTTTGATGGCTGAGATCGATATATTTGTCCCCGTTGGGAAATTGGTTTGCAGTAAACTGGTTAAAGGCCAAACAGCGAAGAACAAGAGAACCAGAGTTAGGATGGGGGTTCCAACCCAGACCAGCTGGACATCCCAGTGTTTGGTACAAAAGGCTGGTAAGCCATGTTTATGACTGAGGTTTCAACAGCTTAGTGTACAGATACATTTGACTATTACATAACAGTAGATCATACTGTATTTTTACTGGCTAAAATAGATGTGCCGTGCTCTAAAGATGTGCTACACTGCTGTAATAAGATACTAGACATCTTTATGATGTTGTTAATCTACTTTTGGTGTTGTGCGCTGTTTCTCATTGGATCTCAAGATGCAGTGAGGATGCATTGCTGCTGTTTACACCTGAACTTTAGCTAAGCGTTATTAGTAAATGATGATTTCTGGCGTCTGTTGAGGGATCAGAACAAGTAGGTCTGAGATTGGATACAACAACCTGACCTGGACTCTGGAGTGCGCTGAGGTCAGCTACACCATCAGACATGGCTGGACATTCACTACCCTGACGGTCCGTCCCCTTGGGTCCAGACGAGTGGGAGTGTATCTGGACTGGTCTGCTGGCACTTTGTCCTTCTACAGAATCTCTTTGGACAGTCTGAGACTCCTCCACACCTTCAAGAACACGTTCTTTCAGCCTCTCTCCCCCGGGTTCTTGCTATGGTCTCATGGTGCTAGCCTGACTCTGCTGCCAATTTACAGTAAAAGAAAATAACCTCTTAAATTTATGAAAAACTGTGATCTATCATGATTGGTGGTATTGATCCCCAAGTCCAACTGACATGAGTGACAGGTGACAGGTTTAATTCATGAGACCAATCCCATTGACGGACAGTGTCACTGAAGCCAAGTACAAGTAGTGCACGTAGTGCAACCATGGACAACCAAAAACTAAGGCACTCTCTCTTTGAGTGAAGCAATCATTTATTCTTTGAGTAAGGCAATTAAATAGACCAACGCTACGTTTTCATCGGTCTGACTTATATACCACCTGTAGGGGGCATTCCACCCAACAGTTTGGGGTCTTGTATATAACCACAAGAGGGCGTTACCCGGAGCCCATTAGCATCAACGGTGCCTGTGTGGAAATGGTGCAGACCTACAAATACCTGGGAGTGCAGCTGGATGATAGACTGGACTGGACGGCCAACATTGAGGCTCTGTGCAGGAAAGGACAGAGCCGACTGTACTTCCTCAGGAGGCTGGCGTCCTTCAACATCTGCAAAAAACTGCTGCTGATGTTCTACTGATGTCTGTTGTGGCGAGCGCCCTCTTCTATGCGGTGGTGTGCTGGGGAGGCAGCATCAAGAAGAGGGACGCCTCACGACTGGACAAACTGGTGAGGAAAGCAGGCTCTGTTGTGGGCACACAACTGGAGAGCCTGACATCTGTGGCAGAGCAACGGGCGCTGAACAGGCTCCTGTCAATCATGGACAATCCACTGCATCCACTGCACAGCACCATCACCAGGCACCGACAGACTGAGGAAATCATTCCTCCCCCACGCCATGCGGCTTTTTAACTCCACCCGGAGGAAATAACTCTCATTATACACATACTGCACTACTGGTAGATAACACGTAAAGACTGGAGGGGAAGGGGTGATTCCATAAGGCTGGATCAAGTCTGACAGTTCCTGAATTCCCAGTACCGGGCGTCAGGTTCTGTCGACGGTCTTGGTCTCATGGTTTCACACTAACTCTGAACCTCGGTCGGAGCGTGTGTTCCTCAGGTTAAGTTATTTTCCACTGCTGTTTAAATTGCGATTTTCCTGCGGGATGAATAAAGTATCTATCTATCTATCTATCTATCTATCTATCTATCTATCTATCTATCTATCTATCTATCTAAACCAATTGTATGGCCCCTATACACACATGACTGTCTTTAAGGTATTTGAGTCATCTGTATCTGATTTTTCAACTTTTTTCTTGTTCTGGACCCCCAAGGAGACACAGAGTAATCCCCGGACCCCTATTTTAAATTATTTTCATATGAAAAGATATTTTGACATTTTGATATTTTGGTTTGTGTTAATTACAGAATAGTCAAGGTGTCACTTTCTAATGTCATAAGGAATCAATGTGAAACTCTTTATTACTCATACACAGTAATTTTAGCTCTGTACACTTAAATTGCACTTATGAAATGAAATTCAGGTGTAATATAATCCAACTAAAATGGAAGGACTCTTTGTCTGTGTGTCCGTCTGTCCTTGGATTTTCTCGACAATCGTTCAGCCAATCGACTGCACACTTGGCGGGTCTATTGCTGAGGACCCGAGGAGCGTCGAGTGTGAAGCTGTTTGGATGAGCGGTGTTCCAGGAGGCTGCACTTGTTGGTGTACCACTCTTTCTAAAACATGTAATTCTACTCAACATGACAGAGGTAAGTCTGTGATTTAGACAAAAAGAGGAAATGTAGGACCGCCAACTTCTATAAAGCATCAGCTTTTTTGAAAATGCTTACTGCACAATATTTAAACAGAACTTAGTAAAAGTACTTTCTCACAACTTTCATCCATCAGTCACAGAGAGAAGCCCACAAAAATTTAGAGCTACAAAATGTCTCAAGACTGAATGAAGTCACTCACTGAACAAACTTTCTTTAAAAAGCAGCATTACTGTTACAACAGAGCCCATTTATTATTTGGAAAATACATTTGGTAAGCGTTCTATTCATACAGATTGAGCAGATGTAAGCCTTTTTCTAAACCACAGCTTCCTTCAAAAGCCATAATTGCATGTTGTTGTTTTTTTAGCTGGCAATCATTTCGTCTTTTTGTTCATGTTTGAGTCTCAGATCCTGCTTTTGCCTCTCAGATTAAAATAGAAACAGATCAAATCATCATATCAAGTCATGTACTATTATCCAAAAAGAATATACAGTGGTCTACAAATCTTTGATACTATAGTACTATATTATTCATCTGCCCACCATATATGACCAGCCCATTTTTGTCGTTCGGTTCAAAAGCTGATCAAGAGCCATCTTAAGTTCTGTGAATGTCTTAATAATAATATTATTAAGACTGGACAATATTTTATTTTTTATAGCACTTTTCAAGCGAGATGCACAAAGTGCTTCCCATCGACAACATAAAAGCACAATCACATTAGGATATATAAAACCAAGACACAAGAACAGCAATTTAAAAGGCCCACAATTTGAAAACAAATTCCAATGAAATTCTTCCCACTGCCATTGACTAGGTTTGGCAATGTAAGAACAGGTGGAGGTGGAAACAAGGGTGAGGGATGACATTGAGCAGTTCATATGGGCTTCTGCAAAGCCTTTGCTATGAGCTACGTTAATGTACTACCATGCTACTACCATGGTCTAGGACTGGTAAAGAAAATTCATCAGTGTCATTGGAATGGCAACAACCGGTTCCACCTTGTCTCGCTCCAGAATTTTAGGACACATTCCTCCTCCTTCGTCCTTTTAGGGCCATATTTCTCCAGAAAATGCCAGGACAAGTGTTTTTCTGAAGAGCTTTTGGCCATCAAGGCAGGGAAACCACTTTCTCCCTGCAGCCGTCTTCAGGTTGTCACCAAACTGTGATCCCTCTATAGCTGTCTTATATGAGCCTGTAACCTTATGTCCAGTGAAACCCAATGGAAATACTGGGTCTTACAGAGCGACAGGTGGTTAGACAACATTAGCGGGCCTTTATCAACTGGTCAAGTTGAAGTGTACAACCCATGATATGGATCATGGCTGAATGACCTTCTTGTCAGCTCTGTCTATTTTAAGTGCCTTTCTATTCCGCTGGTACTGTCTCTTTTTTGTTAAGGTTGTTAGGCAGCAAGAGAAAACCAGGGTGGTCATCATTCAGATTTCTCATGAGGAGATACATGTCCTTGAACCTTCTCAATAGGCATGACACTGAAACCTTTCTAATAGCTTTGAAAGGCTTTACCGAGAGACTCCTAACAAAGTCTGAAAGGGGTATGAACTTCTGAGGAGGATTTGTTGCCATGGTCAATGAGGTGCAATAAATGTTAAGCAGCCTACCAAATTCAGTAAATATGAGCCACTCTAATGCTCTGCATGTTGGAGACATTTGGGAACAAAAAAATATGATCTGTGAAGGCATCCCAGCTGGTGGTCTTGAGAGTTCACAGGGTATCTGAGGATTTTCTTTGTACTGTTCCCACTGAGGCGCAGGACCCTCTGAACCCCAAACCTACATGCTACAGAGTCTGAAAGAGTTTTGAGGAAGTTGAGCTGAGAAGTCTTTTTCCTTGGAAAACACAGCTGGTGACTGGTTCCTCTCTGAGCAGAGTGAAATGCAGAATCACTAAGCAGACAGTGGCAGATATCTGGAGGAGATTTGATCGGAGCTGGCCGGACTTTCCCTCCACCAAAATCTCAAAGGGGACCGAAAGCTGACGGAGAAGAAGAAGAGTGCAGGTGATGATGATGAAGGTTTACCTGCTCGTGCTGGCAGTCGGTGAGTTTGTGAGCTGACTTGTTTGTCCGTCTCGCTGTTTCCATCACACACACATTTTGCTAGTTTCTAGGTCAGTCCCTGTACTTTTCAGATCCGCTGGGTAAAATAATGTTCAGCTAGAGAGTGTTTACAGCAGATGTTCAGATGATTATCTGAAATACTTCTGAAAATTTGATTTAGTATTTGTGACACCCCAGGTGGGTAGGGTTTGCATTTAGGACATTTCTGTTTGTCTAAGAAAGTTCTCATTCACAGGAAAGTATTTTGTGTTTAATTGACTAAATAAGTACATAACTACTAGTTAAGTACAACTACGGAAAATGTAGGTTAATATGTAAAGGCAGTGTCCCACTATGACCATCAGGATAATAATTTTCCATTTATATGAAGTCCGATTTTAAACAAAAAAATTTGGAATTTGTGTATGTCAATGATAAAACAATCAAATGTTTTATGAAAAGTTTATTTTTTTTGTTTGTTTACAAACACTGAATACTCCAGCCCCACATTCATACATCCAACATCATTTTCTGTTTTTATAAGGGGTAATTAGTAATTTTATTGATGCATTTAAACTGAACTTTAGTTAAAGCTGCACTAACTCTGGCAGTGAGAGGTAACAGTGTGAAGGAGCTGGGGGCTTCATTACCCAGAGTTCCTGAGTGGTTAGTGGTCAGAAAAGTGGTCTGTGATGAGTTGTACACCATCTTGTTTCCTTACAGTTTCCTTGCTCTCTTTCTCTGTTTTTGTGCAGCTGCCTCACTTGTTTTCACGAGGGGACTTTCTGTAGACGATGAAGAAGAAGAAGATGCTTATTCTTTTAATAATAACCACACTTACTTGAGTTATGATTATAACTTCACCTACGGACCTTACGACCTGGACTACGACTACTTACTCCATGATGGAGTTGTCTCCTCCTCCTCCTCCTCAGGCGGGTTAGCCCTGCTCTGCCTGGCCTTCATTCTCCCCTTTCTCTTCATGTCAGCTCATTAAACAGCATTTCACATCGTGCTTGTCGTGATTTGTTTTCATTTACGGCACTATAACAGAATTATGCAGCTTTTTTAGATACTGCATGTTTTACTTTTCATTCTGAGCAGCTGCAGTGTTTTTTAACAGAAAGAAAGAAATCAGTTCAGCGCTGTAAAACTGGAGCGTTATCTGTCAGAGCTCACTGTCAAGCCCCTAAAAATAAAATATAAAATAAAATAAAAGAGCGAGGGCTTCTTTCTGCCATGAAATCCATCATTGATGAGGAAGATCTCAGCATAGACACACACGCACACACACACACATCTTTAGTACCACGGCAGAAAATAGTTGCAGCAGATCAGTAAGGTCAGGTAAAGTTCAAAAGTAGCTCATTTTCAGTGTTTCAAAGCTACTGAGTGACTTTTTTTTTTTTTTTTTTAAGAAACAGTAACTGTTACATGAAACCTTCTTCAAGAAATTCTCAGTACAAAGTTGAAAGACAATTGTTTTCACTGGAAATTGTGATATTAAAAAAAAAAAAAAAAAAAAAAAAAAAGCCCACCTACAAAGTGAAACCAGGTGACTTAACTCTAGTCTCCTGCCTGAAGGATCACAGGAAGGCTTCACAGTTTGTGAGTGTGGCAAAGGGCAGAGTGATATTATTCCGCGTGCCATTCGTGCACGGATCGGTGGGGTTTCTGAGAGATATCATTTCCACGTGCCATTTGTGCACGGACCGGGTGTGGGGGGTTACAGTCGAGCTGCACGGCCCGGTCTGGAATGTCTCGCGGACCGGTACCGGGCCGCGGACCGGTGGTTGAGGACCACGGGTGTAATCCACCAAAAGTGAGGGAATATCATGCTCAGTGAGATGCAATATATGTTAAGCGGCCAATCAAATTCAGTTCAGTGTTAGCCACATGTTGGAGACATTTGAGACCCAAAAAAATATGATCCGTAAAGGCATCCCAGCTGGTGGTCTTCTGAGATCACGGGGTTTCACAGGAATGAGTTTAGAGGAAGTTGAGCTGAGAAGTCTTTTAACAGCTGATAACTGGTTCCTCTGAGCAGAGTGAAAGGCAGAATCACCAAGCAGACAGTGGCAGACATCTGGAGGAGATTTGATCGGAGCTGGCCGGACTTTCCCTCCACCGAAAGCTCAAAGGGGATTGAAAGCTGACGGAGAAGAAGAAGAAGGGCGGAGGTGATGATGATGATGAAGGTTTACCTGCTCGTGTTGGCAGTCGGTGAGTTTGCCCGCTGACTTGTTTGTCTGTCTCGCTGTGTCCATCACACACACATTTTGATAGGTTCTAGGTCAGTTCCTGTCCTTTTCAGATCCGCTGTGTAGAATAATGTTCAGCTGGGGAGCGATCACAGCAGACGTTCAGATGATTATTTGAAACACTTCTTAAACTTTGTTTTAGTGTTTGTGACATCCCAGGTGGGTAGGGTTTGCATTTAGGACATTTCTGTTTGTCTAAGCAAGTTCACAGAAACGCATTTTGTGTTTAATTGAGTAAATGAGTAGGTGTAAGTAGGTTTAAGTAAACTTAAGTAGGAACTAATATGTAAATAAATATTTAAGGGAGCAAGCAAGCTAGTATAAGTAGATAAGTACGAGTAGTTAAGTACAAGTAAAGAACGAAGACTTTGAGAATTTGTGTACACCAATGATACAACATTAAAATGTTTTTTGAAAAGTTTATTTGTTTGAATGCTCCAAACATCCAAATAAAATGTGTTTAAAAGTGCTTTGTTTCATTAACTACAATATTTTCCTTAGTGGTATAATTCAAATACAATTTCTTTAAAATTATTTTTTATATATATACACTACTCACAAAAAGTTAGGGATATTCGGCTTTCGGGTGAAATTTTTTCTTTTTTTTCTTTACAGGTGAACTTAATGTGACCTTCTGTAAACTTTTGAATGCACATGTCCAACTGTTCAATGTTTCAGTACTTTTTGCACAAGCTGCTGTTCTCTAACAAGGAGTTTAACGGCAAAATTCACAACAGGTGTTTGATCCATGAATCGACCAATAAATTTCCTGGTTCAATTAGAATTGGTATTTAAACAGTCCTCCTCATCATGCTGTTCACATTTTGACATCATGAGACCAAGACGACACCTAACAATTGATCAGCAGCACCTCGCCATTGCGAGGCTTCAAACAGGATGTTCTCAGACGGAAGTGGCCACTGAGCTTAGAGTGTCACAGAGTGTCATCAGCAGGTTGCAACAGAGATACAGAGAGACTGGAAGAGTCACAGAAAGGCATAGAAGTGGACGTCCTTTGGCTACATCCCACACTGATGACCGCTTCATTGTAAACAGTGCCCTGCGGAACCGGATGATGAATGCCACTCAACTCCAGGCACATTTAAGGGAGGTGAGAGGCACCCGAGTGTCACGTTAGACCATTCGAAACCGTTTACATCAGCATGGTCTGCGTTCTAGACGACCTGCAAGGGTACCTGACCACACCACCAGGCACAGGTGTCATCGTCTTGCATGGGCCAGGGAGCATTTACGCTGGACGAGGGACCAGTGGGCCTCAGTGCTGTTCTCTGATGAAAGCCGATTCATGTTGAGCAGAAATGATGGCCGCCAACGATGTTGGAGACGTCAAGGAGAGCGCTATGCATCAGCCACTGTTGTCACCAGACGAGCCTTTGGTGGTGGTGGTGTTACTGTGTGGGCAGGTGTGTCTAGTCAGTACAGAACTGCCCTACACTTTGTGAATGGTACAGTGACAAGCCCATACTACCTGAATAACATCATTAATCCAGTCATTGTGCCCCTGCATGAACAACACAGGCCTAATTTCATCTTCATGGACGACAATGCTCCAGCTCATCGAGGTCGTATCATTAGGGAACGGCTGCTGGAGACTGGGTTACCTCAGATGGAGTGGCCTGCACTTTCTCCAGACCTGAATCCCATAGAAAACCTATGGGATCAGCTGAGTCGCCGTGTAGAGGCTCGGAGCTCTGTACCCCAGAACCTCAATGTCCTGAGGGCCGCCCTTCAAGAAGAGTGGGATGCATGCCTCAGCAGACAATAAGTCAACTTGTGAATAGCATGAGACATTGTTGTCAAGCTGTAATCGATGCTCAAGGGCACATGACAAGTTATTGAGACATTGACATTTTTTGTTGTGGTATATCCACCACTGTTTTTGGCTTTTGTTTCAATAAATTGTTTGAGATGAGGAAATCACCAGTGCATGCTTCTACTTAAATGCCCTACTTTCATGATATAATATCACTGTAGCGTGAACTTTTTACATTTTCCGTAAATTTCACCCGAAAGCCAAATATCCCTAACTTTTTGTGAGTAGTGTATATATATATATATATATATACATATATATATATATATGTATTTTTTTTTTTTTTTAATTTTGACATCAAGACTGGACTGTCTGCCGGCGTGTATATACTTTTCAAGAAAGAAAGAAAGAAAGAAAGAAAGACAGACATGATTAAGCTGGACAGCCCCTCATCTGTAATCTGTGGCCTTTGTCGTCATCTGCTGGCCAACAGTATGAACTGCAACAATTGAGAGTCTTGAAACCCCGGCAGCTGAGGTCAATTTAATCAATGAATCATTAAAGTAGATATTAATATCAACCAGATTAAACTTCACAGTCACCGATTTGGACTTGAAGTTGGAGAATACTCAGGATGCTGTGTTACGGCTGACTGGACTCTGACTTAATTTCCATATTTTACTTATACACCGACCCAAGCCCACATATACATAGAAGTAGGCAAAGCTAAAATCTGACAGCCCCACATTCATACATCCAACATCATTTTCTTTAGTGGTTTTTAGAAGGGGGATTTAATAAAGTTATAGATAAATTTAGACTGAACTTTAGTTAAAGCTGCACCAGGCAAACTGAGAGGTAACAGTGTGAAGGAGCCAGGGACTTCGTTACCCAGAGTTCCTGAGTGGTTAGTTGTCAGAAAAGTGGTCTGTGATGAGTTGTACACCATCTTGTTTCCTCACAGTTTCCTTGCTCTCTTTCTCTTTTTTTTGTGCAGCTGCCTCACTTGTTTTCACGAGGGGACTTTCTGTAGACGATGAAGAAGATGCTTTTATTTTTAATAATAACCACACTGACAGTTCTTATGAGGACTACATCATCTTCGGACCTCCCGACCAGATCTACGACTACTCACTCCATGATGGAGCTGCCTCCTCCTCCTTCTCCTCAGGCGGATTAGCCCTGCTTTACCTGGCCTTCACTCTCCCCTTTCTCTTCATGTCAGCTCTTTAAACAGCATTTCATATATATATATTTTTTTTTTTACGTTTTCATTTTACGGTACTATAGCCTATGCAACCTTTTTAGATACCACATGTTTTAGTTTTCACTAAAACTGCTGCAGTTTTTTTTAACAGAAAGAAATCAGTTCAGTGCTGTAAAACTGGAGCGTTATCTGTCAGAGCTCACTGTCAAGGCCTTAAAAATAAAAAATATATTCCACATGGTACACATTTCAGTCTTGGTAAAAGCAGCTTTAACACCTTTATCTACAAGAAAATGAATCTTTAGCTCAATGATCAGCTGTATATTTTTAAGGATAAACTCAGGGAGACTGGCGTTTTCTCACTGTTTTACATTGCTACTGATGTTTTTTCCAGCTTTTACCATGGGAAAATTTCATAACACACCTTAGTCATCAAGTCAAGATACTTCGATAGCCTTCCAAGAGAATCATCAGAGCTCACTGTCAAGGCCTTAAAAATAAAAAATAGATTCCACATGGTACACATTTCAGCTCTCGGGACTCTGATATGAAAAGATAATTTGGTTTGTGTTAATTACAAAATAGTCAAAGTGTCACTTTCTAATGTCATAGGGAATTGATGTGAAACTCTATATTACTCATACACAGTAATTTTAGCTCTGTACACTTAAATTGCACTTATGAAATGAAATTCAGGTATAATAAAATCCAAATAAAATGGAAGGACTCTTTGTCTGTGTGTCTGTCTGTCCTTCAATTTTCTCGACAACTGTTCATTTGATCGACTTCACGCTTGGCGGGTGTATTGCTGAGGACCCGAGGAGCATCAAGTGTGAAGCTGTTTGGATGAGCGGTTCTCCAGGAGGCTGCACTTGTTGTACTTGTTTGTATACCACTCTTTCTAAAACATGTAATTCTACTCAACATGACAGAGGTAAGTCTGTGATTTAGACAAAAAGAGGAAATGTAGGACCGCCAACTTCTTTAAAGCATCAGCTGATTTTGAAAATGCTTACTGCACAATATTTAAACAGAACTGAGTAAAAGTACTTTCTCACAACTTTCATCAGTCATCAGTCACAGAAAGAGACCCACAAAAATTTAGAGGTACAAAATGTCTCAAGACTGACTGAAGTTACTCATTGAACAAACTTTCTTTAAATAGCAGCATTCCTGTTACAACAGAGCGCATTTATTATTTGGAAAATACATTCGGTAAGCGTTCTATTCATACAAATTGAGCAGATGTAAGCCGTTTTCAAAACCACAACTTCCTTCAAAAGCCATAATTGCATGTTGTTGTTGTTTTTTTTAACTGTCAATCATTTCATCTTTTTGTTCATGTTTGAGTCTCAGATCCTGCTTTTCTGTAGTAATATTATTAAGACTGGACAATATTTTATTTTTGTATAGCACTTTTCAAGTGAGATGCACAAAGTGCTTCCTATTGACATAAAGCATAACCAGTTAAAGCACAATCACGTTAGGATATAAAAGCCCCATAATTTGAAATCAAATTGCAACGAAATTCTTCCCACTGCCATTGACCAGGTTTGGCAATGTAAGAACAGGTGGAGGTGGAAACAAGGGTGAGGGATGACATCGAGCAGTTCATATGGGCTTCTGCAAAGCTTTTGCTATGAGCTACGTTAATGTCTGTACCTATATAAGGAGCTGAGAAAAACATTTTTCTGTGGTGTTTTACTGAGGTCAGCGCTACTACCATGGTCTAGGACTAGTAAACAAAAATCATCAGTTTTGGCAACAACCGGTTCCACCTTGCCTGCTCCAGACTTTTAGGACACATTCCTCCTAGCTGTCTTATATCAGACTGTAAGCCTATGTCGTGTGAAACCCAATGGAAATACTGTGTCTTAAAGAGCAACAGGTGGTTAAACACAATCAGCGGGCGTTTATCAACTGATCAAGTTCAAGCGTACAACGCAAGATACGGATCATGGCCGATTGACCTTCTTATCAGCTCTGTCTATTCTAAGTGCCTTTCTTTTCTGCTGGTTCTGTCTCTTTCTTGTTAAGGTTGTTAGGCAGCAAGAGAAACCCAGGGTGGTCATCGTTCAGATTTCTCATGACAAGATGCGTGTCCTTGAACCGTCTCAATAGCCATGACACTGAAACCTTTCTAGTGGCTTTGAAAAGCTTTACCGGGAGACTCCAAACAAAGTCTGCAAGGGGTATGAACTTATGAGGAGCCAAAAGAGAGCTCTGGGTAGGATTTGTTGCCATGGTCAATGAGATGCAATAAATGTTAAGTGGCCTACCAAAGCCTACATGTTGGAGACATTTGGGAACAAAAAATATGATCTGTGAAGGCATCCCAGCTGGTGGTCCTCCGGGATCACGGGGTATCTGAAGATTTTCTTTGCACTGTTCCCACTGAGGCGCAGGACCCTCTGAACCCCAAACCTATGTGCTACAGAGTCTGAAAGAGTTTAGAGGAAGTTTAGGTGAGAAGTATTTCCTTGGAAAACACAGCTGGTAACTGGTTCCTCTCTGAGCAAAGTGAAATGCAGAAACACTAAGCAGACAGTGGCAGACATCTGGAGGAGATTTGATCGGAGCTGGCCGGACTTTCCCCCACTGAAAGCCCAAAGGGGATAGAAAGCTGACGGAGAAGAAGAAGAGTGCAGGTGGTGATGATGAAGGTTTACCTGCTCGTGTTGGCAGTTGGTGAGTTTGTCCGCTGACTTGTTTGTCCGTCTCACTGTTTTCATCACACACACATTTTGCTAGTTTCTAGGTCAGTTCCTGTCCTTTTCAGATCCCCTGTGTGTAAAATAATGTTCAGCTAGAAAGCGATCACATCAGACGTTCAGATGATTATTTGAAACACTTCTGAAACTTTCTTTTAGTGTTTGTGACATCCCAGGTGGGTAGGGTTTGCATTTAGGACATTTCTGTTTGTCGAAGCAAGTTCAGAGTAAAGTATTTTGTGTTTGATTGACTAAATAAATACATAACTACTAGTAGTTAGGCACAGCTACGGAAAATGTAGGTTAATATGTAAAGGCAACATCCCATTATGACTATCAGGATAATCATTTTCCATTTATATGAAGTCTGATTTTAAACTAAAATTTTGGGAATTTGTGTACGTCAATGATAAAACAATGAAATATTTTTTGAAAAGTTTATTTTTTTGTTTGTTCACAAACATTGAGTGCGCCAAAAGCCAAAAGAAAATATGTTTAAAAGTGCTCTGTTTCATTAACCCTATAAAGCCTGAACTATGAAAGAATTGGCAGAAAATTCCAATTTTTTGAAATTGAACCCAGTCCTATAACAAAATATATTTAAAAAAAAAAAAAAAAAAAAAAATATGTTATTACACGACCTTTCTGGTGTATGATATATGATATGTACTTGAAGTGCCAATGGTATGGTCCAGGGTGAACAGGGGAAGTGTTCAAAGGTATACAACAGTATTTTGGTCAAGTATTGATTAAACTGAAAACAAAAAACGGAATTGAAAATGTGTATCATATATGATACGAATGGCTTTATAGGGTTAAGTCAAGATCCTTCGATAGCCTACCAAGAGAATCATCATCGGTGTGGGCGTTTAGGCCTGTAGAAGATCACAGAATCTAAATTATTGATGACTTGGACATGTGACCAAATTTATTTGCATTTGTGTATAAAAGCCCATCCATTTTACACTGGGAAATTTGCAAAAGGCAGTATAGTGCTTTGTCCATGGCAGTGTTTGATGGCTCAGATTGATATTTTATTTGTCCCTGTTGGGAAAATGGTTTGCAGTAAACTGGTTAGAGGCCAAACAGGGAAGAACAAGAGAACCACAGTTAGGATGGGTGTTCCAACCCAGACCAGCTGGACATCCCAGTGCTTGGTACAAAAGGCCGGTAAGCCATGTTTATGACAGGTTTCAACAGTATAGTGCACAGACACAGTTTAATATTACATAACAGCAGATCATACTGTATTTTTACTGGCTAAATTGGATATGTAGTGCTCTAAAGATGTGCTACACTGCTGTAATAAGACACTATACATCTTTATGGTGTTGTTATTCTAGTTTTGGTGTTGTGCACTGTTTTATAAATCAGTCTGATACTTACTGCTGCAGTGAAGCACAACTGGAACTGAAAATGTTTGAAGCACAACTGGATCTGAAAACACGGCAAAAAGGAAGTTCTCTCGGCTGTGTGTCTCTGGAGGGCTAGACTCCTGTGTGTGTGTGAGAGAGAGAGAGACAGACAGAGAGAAACACCGAGCACAGGGCGGCAAGATTTGGCTGGCATTTCTGACCTTACACTACTGTGCGTCTCTCTCTCTCTCTCTCTCTCTCTCTCTCTCTCTCTCTCTCTCTCTCGCTTTAGTACCACAGCAGAAAATAGTTGCAGCAGATCAGTAAGGTCAGGTAAAGTTCAAAAGTAGCTCCTTTTCAGTGTTTCAAAGCTACTGATTGACCTTTATAAAGAAACAGGAACTGTTACATGACACCTTTTCCCATGAAATTCTGAGTTCAAAGTTGAAAGACAATTGTTTTCACTGGAAATTGTGAAATTAAAAAAAAAAAAAAAAAAAAAAAAAAAAAACAGCCCACTGAGAAAGTGAACCCAGGTGACTTAACTCAAGTCTCCTGCCATTCACAGTTTGTGAGTGGGGCAAAGGGCAGAGAGATATCATTTCCACGTGCCATTTGTGCATGGACCGTGTGTGTGTGTGTGTGTGTGTGTGTGTGTGTGTGTGTGTGTGTGTGTGTGTGTGTGGAGGGGGGGGGGGTTACAGTCGAGCTGCACGGCCTGGTCTGGAATGTCTCACGACCGGTGGTTGGGGACCATGGGTGTAATCCACCTAAACTGAAGGAATGTCCTGGTCAATGAGATGCAATTAATGTTAATAGGCCTCTCAAATTCAGTTCAATATGAGCCACTCTAATGCTCTACATGTTGGAGACATTTGAGACCCCCCCCCAAAAAATATGATCTGTGAAGGGGATCCCAGCTGGTGGTCTTCTGGGATCAGGGGGTATCAAAGGAATGAGTTTAGAGGAAGTTGAGCTGAGAAGTCTTCAGCTGATAACTGGTTCCTCTCTGAGCAAAGTGAAACATCTGGAGGAGATTTGATCGGAGCTGGCTGGACTTTCCTCCACTGAAAGCCCAAAGGGGCTCGAAAGCTGACAGAGAAGAAGAAGAAGAAGAAGAAGAAGGAGAGCGGAGGTGATGGTGATGAAGGTTTACCTGCTTGTGTTGGCAGTCGGTGAGTTTGTCCTCTGACTTGTTTGTTTGTCTTGCTGTTTCCATCACACACACATTTTGGTAACTGCTAGGTCAGTCCCTGATCTTTTCAGATCCGCTGTGTAGAATAATGTTCAGCTAGAGAGCGATCACAGCAGACGTTCAGATGATTATTTGAATCACTTCTGAAACTTTGTTTTAGTGTTTGTGACATTCCAGGTGGGTAGGGTTTGCATTTAGGACATTTCTGTTTGTCTAAACAAGTTCACAGAAACGTATTTTGTGTTTAACCCTATAAAGCCTGAACTATGAAAGAATTGGCAGAAAATTCCATTTTTTTGAAATCGAACCCTTTATTTAGTCCTATAGCAATATATATATATATATATATATATATATATATAATCAAAAAATATGTTATTACCTGACCTTTCTGGTGTATGATATATGATATGTACTTGAAGTGCCAATGGTATGATCCAGGGTGACCAGGGGAAGTGTTCAGAGGTATACAACAGTGTTTTGGTCAAGTATTGATCAAACTGAAAACGAAAAACGGAATTGATAACGTGTATAATATATGATACAAATGGCTTTATAGGGTTAATTGACTAAATGAGTAGGTGTAAGCAGGTTTAAGTAAGTTAGTAGGAATTATAAATATGTATATAAGTATTTAAGGGAACAAGCAAGCTAGTATAAGTAGATAAGTACGAGTAGTTAAGTACAAGTAAAGAAAATGTAGGTTAATATGTAAAGGCAACTACCACTATGACCATCAGGATAATAATTTTCCATTCATATGAGGTCAGATTTAATCTAAGACTTTGAGAATTTGGGTACACCAATGACACAACAATGAAATGCTTTTGGAAAAGTTTATTTGTTTGAATGCTCCAAACACCCAAAGAAAATGTGTTTAAAAGTGCTCTATTTCATTAACTACAGTTTTTTTCCTCGGGAGTATAATTCTAATACAATTTCTTTAAAAATATTTTTTATATTAAGCTATATCTATCAAGCTGGCTTTTTTTTTTGACATGAAGACTGGACATGTGTAAAAACATAACTTTTCTGCCGGTGTGTATATACTTTTCAAGAAAGAAAGAAAGAAAGAAAGACAGACAGACCGACCGACCGACCGACCGACCGACCGACAGACAGACAGGGAAGCTGACCAGCCCCTCATCAGTAATCTGTGTTGTTTGTCGCCATTTGCTGGCAAACAGTAAGAACTGCAACAATTGAGAATCTTGAAACTCCAGTAGCTGAGGTCAATTTAATCAGTGAATCATTAATATAGATATTGATATCAACCTGATTAAACCCCACAATCACTGATTTTAACTTGAAGTTGGAGAATACTCAGGATGCTGTGTTACGGCTGACTGGACTCTGACTTAATTTCCATATTTTACTTATACACTGACCCAAACCCACATTTACATAGAAGTAGGCAAAGCTAAAATCTGACAGCCCCACATTCATGCATCCAACATCATTTTCTTTTGTTGTTTTTATAAGGGGTAATTAGTAGGATTATAGACCAGTTTAAACTGAACTTTAGTAAAAGCTGCAGCAGGCAAACTCTAGCAGTGAGAGGTAACAGTGTGAAGGAGCCAGGGACTTCGTTACCCAGAGTTCCTGAGTGGTTAGAGGTTAGAAAAGTGGTCTGTGATGAGTTGTACACCATCTTGTTTCCTTACGGTTTTCTTGCTCTCTCTCTTTTTTTGTGCAGCTGCCTCACTTGTTTTCACGAGGGGACTTTCTGTAGACGATGAAGAAGATGCTTTTATTTTTAATAATAACCACACTGACAGTTCTTATTATGACTACGTCACCTTGGGGCCTTACGACCTGAGCTGCGACCATTCACTCCATGATGGAGCTGCCTCCTCCTCCTCCTCCTCAGGCGGGTTTGCCCTGCTCTGCCTGGCCTTCACTCTCCCCTTTCCCTTCATGTCAGCTCATTAAACTGCATTTCACTTTTTTTTTAGGGCACTATAACGTATGCAACCTTTTTAGATACCGCATGTTTTACTTTTCACTCTGAGCGGCTGCATCGTTTTTTAACAGAAAGAAATCAGTTCAATGCTGTAAAACTGGAGCGTTTTTTTGTCAGAGCTCACCGCCAAGCCCCTAAAAATAAAATATAAAAAAAAATAAAAGAGTGAGGACCTCTTTCTGCCATGAAATCCATCATTGATGAGGAAGATCTCAACATCTGTGTTGGGAATGTCTGACAGGATGATGTTACTGGGAGGTGGAATGGAGTGGAAAGGTTCATATATCGATGGCTTACAGCGGGATCATCCCAAGTAGGTCTGAGATTGGATACAACAACCAGACCTGGACTCTGCAGTGCTCTGATTTTAGCTACAATGTCAGACATGGCTGGACATTCACTACCCTCTGTGTCCATCCCCTTGAGGCCAGAAGAGTGGGAGTGTATCTGGACTGGTCTGCTGGCATTCTGTCCTTCTACAGGATCACTTCAGACAGTCTGAGACTCCTCCACACCTTCAAGAACAAGTTCATTCAAGGTCTCTACCCCGGGTTCTAGCTGTGGCCTCTTGGTGCTAACCTGACTCTGTTGCCAATTTACAGTAAAAGAAAATAACGCCTTAATTTTGTGAAAAACTGTGATCTATCCTGATTTGTGGTCATGACCCTCAAGTCCAACTGACCAAAGTCCCAGAAATCTTGCTTGATATTCGTCTTTATGTAGTGCAACCATGGACAACCAAAAACTAAGGCACTCTCTCTTTGAGCAAAGCAATAATTTGTTCTTTGAGTAAGGCAATTAAATAGACCAACGCTACATTTTCACCAGCCTGACCACCTGTAGGGGGCATTCCACCCAACAGTTTGGGGTCTTGTAAATAACCACAAGAGGGCATTAAACCAATTGTATGGCCTCTATACAGACCGGACTGTCTTGAAGGTGTTTGAGTACTTTGTATTTTCTATTTTGTAAAATGTTCAGATATGCAAAACTTGATGGCATCCAAACGTCTAATTGAAAACCTTCTTCCATTCCTGATTGACTGTGTTTTGGTCATCTGTATAAGGGATTTTCAACTTTTTTTCTAGTTTTGGACACCCAAGGAGACACACAGTATGCCCCGGTCCTCCACTTGAAGTGATTTTGCCCTCGGGACTCTGATATGAAAAGATAATTTGGTTTGTGTTAATTACAAAATAGTCAAAGTGTCACTTTCTAATGTCATAAGGAATTGATGTGAAACTCTATATTACTCATACACAGTAATTTTAGCTCTGTACACTTAAATTGCACTTATGAAATGAAATTCAGGTATAATAAAATCCAAATAAAATGGAAGGACTCTTTGTCTGTGTGTCTGTCTGTGATTCAGACATGAACAAAAACAGGAAATGTAGGACCGCCAACTTCCTTAAAGCATCAGCTGATTTTGAAAATGCTTACTGCACAATATTTAAACAGAACTGAGTAAAAGTACTTTCTCACAACTTTCATCCATCAGTCACAGAGAGAGGCCCACAAAAATTTAGAGGTACAAAATGTCTCAAGACTGAATGAAGTCACTCATTGAACAAACTTTCTTTAAAAAGCAGCATTCCTGTTACAACAGAGCGCATTTATTATTTGGAAAATACATTTGGTAAGCGTCTTATTCATACAGATTGAGCAGACGTAAGCCTTTTTCAAAACCACAGCTTCCTTCAAAAGCCATAACTGCATGTTTTTTTTGTTGTTGTTTTTTTTTAGTGGGAAATTGTTTCGTCTTTTTGTTCATGTTTGAGTCACTCATCCTGCATTTACCTCTTAGGTTAAAGTAGAAAGAGAGATCAAACCATCATGTCATCGTACTATTGTCCACAAAGAATATACAGTGGTCTACAAATCATTGATACTATAGTACTATTTTATTCATCTATCCACCATATATGCCCAGCCCATTTTTGTCGTTCGGTTCAAAAGCTGATCAAGAGCCATCTTAAGTTCTGTGAACTTCTTTTTCATAATAATAATAATAATAATAATAATAATAATATGATTTTTATTTGTATAGCACTTCTCAAGTGAGATGCACAAAGTGCTTCCCATCAACAACATACAAGCACAATCACATTAGGTTATATAAAACCAAGACACAAGAACAGCAATTTAAAAGGCCCACAATTTGAAAACAAATTCCAATGAAATTCTTCCCACCGCCATTTACCAGGTTTGGCAACGTAAGAACAGGTGGAGGTGGAAACAAGGGTGAGGGATGACAACGAGCAGTTCATATAAGTTGCTGAAAAGCCTTTGCTATGTGCTACAATAATGCCTGTACCTATATAAGGAGCTGAGAAAGACATTTTTCTGTGGTGTTTTACTGAGGTCAACACTGCTCCCATGGCTTCACTCCCTCTGAACATCTCCAGCTACTCCAGCAGGCAACATCTAGTAAAGGAAACTCATCAGTTTCTTTGGAACAGCAACAACTGGTTCCACCTTGTCTCGCTCCAGACTTTTATGACACATTCCTCCTCCTTCCTCCTTTTAGAACAAATTTCTCCAGAACATGCCAGGACAAGTGTTTTCCTGAGAGGCTTAAGCCATCAAGGCAAGGAAATCAGTTACTCCCAGCAGCTGTCTTCAGGTTGTCACCCAACTACGATCCTTCTAGCTGTCTTATATGAGCCTGTAACCCTATGTCCTGTGAAACCCGATAGAATTACTGTATCTTACATGGCAGCAGGTGGTTAGACAACATCAGCGGGCCTTTATCAACTGTTCAAGGTGAAGCACACAACCTAAGATACGGATCATGGCTGACTGACCTTCTTGTCAGCTCTGTCTATTTAAACTGCCTTTCTACTCAGTTGATACTGCCTCTTTGTTCTTAAGGTTGTTAGGCAGCAAGAGAAACCCAGGGTGGTCATCGTTCAGATTTCTCATGACGAGATGCGTGTCCTTGAACCTTCTCAATAGGCATGACACTGAAGCCTTTCTAATAGCTTTGAAAAGCTTTACCAGGAGAGTCCAAACAAAGTCTGAAAGGGGTATGAACTTCCAAGGAGCCAAAAGAGAACTCTGGGAAGGATTTGTTGCCATGGTCAATGAGATGCAATACATGTTAAGTGGCCTACCAAAGCCTACATGTTGGAGACATTTGGGAACAAAAAAAATATGATCTGTGAAGGCATCCCAGCCGGTGGTCTTGAGGGTTCACAGGGTATCTGAGGATTTTCTTTGCACTGTTCCCACTGAGGCGCAGGACCCTCTGAACCCCAAACCTACGTGCTACAGAGTCTGAAAGAGTTTAGAGGAAGTTGAGCTGAGAAGTCTTTTTCCTTGGAAAACAGCTGGTATCTAGTTCCTCTCTGAGCAGAGTTAAATGCAGAAGCACCAAGCAGACGGTGGCAGATATCTGGAAGAGATTTGATCGGAGCTGGCCGGACTTTCCCCCACCGAAACTCCAAAAGGGATCGAAAGCTGACGGAGAAGAAGAAGAAGAGCAGAGGTGATGATGATTATAAAGGTTTACCTGCTCGTGTTGGCATTTGGTGAGTTTATGAGCTGACTTGTTTGTCCATCTCGCTGTTTTCATCACACACAAATTTTGCTCGTTTCTAGGTCAGTTCCTGTCCATTTCAGATCCCCTGTGTGTAGAATAATGTTCAGCTAGAGAGTGATTACAGCAGATGTTCAGATGATTATTTGAAACACTTGTGAAATTTGTTTTAGTGTTTGTGACATCCCAGGTGGGTAGGCTTTGCATTTAGGACATTTCTGTTTGTCTAAGAAAGTTCTCATTCACAGGAAAGTATTTTGTGTTTAACTGACTAAATAAGTACATAACTACTACAAGTACAACTAAGGAAAATGTAGGTTAATATGTAAAGGCAGTGTCCCACTATGACCATCAGGATAATCATTTTCCATTTATATGAAGTCTGATTTTAAATTAAGACTTGTTGTGCTCTGTTTCATTAACTACAATATTTTACTTAGAGGTATAATTCAAAAACAATTTCTTTAAAATTATTTTTTATATTAAGCTATATCTATCAAGCTGGCTTTTTTATATTTCTTTAAATCTTGACATGAAGACTGGACATTGTGTAACTTCTCTGCCGGTGTGTATATACGTTTCAAGAAAGAAAGAAAGAGAGAAAGAAAGACCGACAGACAGGGAAGCTGACCAGCCCCTCATCAGTAACCTTTGGCGTTTGTTGCCATCTGCTGGCAAACAGTAAGAACTGCAACAATTGAGAGTCTTGAAACTCCAGCAGCTGAGGTCAATTTAATCAATGAATCATTAATATAGATATTGATATCAACCTGATTAAACCTCACAGTCACAGATTTGAACTTGAAGTTAGAGAATACTCAGGATGTTGTGTTGCGGCTGACTGGACTCTGAATCAATTTTCATATTTTATTTACTCACTCAAACACACACACACACACACACACACACACACCCAACCACACACATATAGAAGAAGGCAAAGCTAAAATCTGACAGCCCCATATTCATACATCCAGCATCATTTTCTTTAGTCATTTTTGAAATGGGTAATTAATAAGATTACTGATAAATTTAAACTGAACTTTAGTTAAAGCTGCACCAGGCAAACTCTGGCAGTGAGAGGTAACAGTGTGAAAGAGCTGGGGACTTCATTACCCAGAGTTCCTGAGTGGTTAGTGGTTAGAAAAGTGGCCTGTGATGGTGATAGAGGAGAAGCTGTGCTGTGGGTGAGGAGTAGTGGTACACCATCTTTTTGCATTCCTCACGGTTTCTTCTCTCTCTCTCTCTCTCTCTCTCTCTCTCTCTCTCTCTCTCTCTCTCTCTCTCTCTGTTTTTGTGCAGCTGCCTCACTTGTTCTCACGAGGGGAAGTCCATTGCGAGGGGTATTTGTTGATGAAGACGTTGTCTCCTCTGCCTCCTCCTCCTCAGGCGGGTTAGCCCTGCTCTGCCTGGCCTTCACTCTCCCCTTTCTCTGCATGTCAGCTCATTAAACAGCATTTCACACCGTGCTTGTTGTGATTTGTTTTCATTTACAGCACTATAACATAATCATGCAACCTCTGAGATACCGCATGCCTTTCTTTTCATGCTGAGTGGCTGCAGTGTTGTTTAACTGGAAGGACTGACCACTATATCCCTTTCATGCATGAATTATAAAAGCCTGTGTCCAGATTTTTTTCTTATGTGTTTTTACACTTCTTAGGGCATGAATATTTCTATGAGTCTCCATACTTCTTTCAAGATGCAGGACTGGTATTACCACATCATTCTACTAGTATTAATATGTTTTGAGTAACAAGAACTGACAGTCTCTGCATAAACCTCAATGGAGGGGAGCAGCAGAGAGCACTCTAACAGCTGATATGCAATTCCGCCATAGAAACCACTGCATTTAGGAGAAAATGACTTTCAAACTGTCTTTTAAGCTGTCCACTGTAGTGACCGCTATTCGCCAAAGGATTAAATATTATGTTTTACATGAAAGTTATATGGGCTCACCGCTAAATTATGTCCATTTTCAGTGTGGGCTCATTGCAGTGTGGCTGATTCCACATGGTACATATTTCAGTCTTGGTAAAAGCAGCTTTAACACCTTTATCCACAAGAAAATGAATCTTTAGCTCAATTTCCTCACTGTTTTACATCACTACTGATGTTTTTTTCCAGCTTTTACCATGGGAAAATTTCATAACAATCTCTAATCATCATCAAGCAAGCCTCAATACTTCATCCAATGAGATCCTTTGATAGCCTATCAAGAGAATTATCATCAGAGTGGGCGTTCACATAATCTAAATTATTGATGACTTGGACATGTGACCAAATTTATTTGCATTTGTGTATAAAAGCCCATCCATTTTACACTGGGAAATTTGTGAAAGACAGTATAGTGCTTTGGCCATGACGGTGTTTGATGGCTCCGATCAATATTTTATTCGTCCCCGTTAGGAAACTGGTTTGCAGTAAACTGGTTAGAGGCCAAACGGCGAAGAACAAGAGAACCACAGTTAGGATGGGGGTTCCAACCCAGACCAGCTGGACATCCCAGTGCTTGGTACAAAAGGCCAGTAAGCCATGTTTATGACTGAGGTTTAAACAGCTTAGTGCACAGATGCAGTTTAATATTACATAACAGCAGATCATACTGTATTTTTACTGGCTAAATTAGATATGTAATGCTGTACAGATGTGCTACACTGCTGTAATAAGATCCTATACATCTTTATCGTGTTGTTATTCTAGTTTTGATGTTGTGCACTGTTTTATAACTCAGTTTAATACTTGTTGCTGCAGTGAAGCACAACTGGATCTGAACATGTTTGAAACACTGCATAAAGGAATTTCTCTCACGTGTTTGTCTCCGCAAAAAATCTACTTCAGTAAATTTAATTTGACTGTGAAATTCACAGAACAGCTTCTTAATTAGTAACATGAGCCTCATGCCTGCAAACATACACATACACACATAAATATTACAGATGAATCATTTGATAAACTGTAATACTGTAAATCTGGAAATATCTGGAAAATTGATTTTGGTAATTTATGGTCAGTTCATGTCATTTGGCCAGTCATCTCATTTGAAATGCTTCTGAAACTTTCTTGGTGTGTATGTGATATCCTGGATGGGTGGGGTTTGCATTTAGAGTGCTTCTGCTTGGGGCTAAGGCAAGCACTCATGCACAGGAAAGTACTGTAAGAGGATGTGAGACAGCATTCTCTGATCAGATGGTGTTCAGCCCTGTGATCATCAGTTTATCTTTTCAAACAAGCAACTATAAGCACTGGATCTACAAATCGGAGTAGTCGGTGCACTCGCAGCTCAGAAAAGCTGCTTTCTGTCTCTGTTTTGTGCACCTTGTCCATGGAACGAGCTGCACAGTATCATTACCTTAGACGTACTCCCTTCTTTGAATATTTTTAAAGATCTTTTTCGAACGGCTGTGAAGGAAACATGTTGCTGTTTTGGACCATTTCCTTCAATTGAGGTGTAGTCCACCTCAAGTGAAGGAATGTCCTGGTCAATCAGATGCAATAAATGTTAAGCGGCCTATCAAATTCAGTTCAATATGAGCCACTCTAATGCGCTACATGTTGGAGACATTTGAGAACAAAAAAATATGATCTGTGAAGGCATCCCAGCTGGTGGTCTTCTGGGATCACGGGGTATCACAGGAATGAGTTTAGAGGAAGTTGAGCTGAGAAGTCTTTTAACAGCTGATAACTGGTTCCTCTGAGCAAAGTGAAATGCAGAATCACCAAGCAGACAGTGGCAGACATCTGGAGGAGATTTGATCGGAGCTGGCCAGACTTTTCCCCCACCGAAAGCTCAAAGGGGATCGAAAGCTGACGTAGAAGAAGAAGAGGAATGGAGGTGATGATGATGAAGGTTTACCTGCTCATGTTGGCAGTTGGTGAGTTTGCCCGCTGACTTGTTTGTCTGTCTTGCTGTTCCCATCACACACACATTTTACTAGTCAGTTTTACGGTCAGTTCCTATCCTTTTCAGATCCGCTGTGTAGAATAATGTTCAGCTGGGGAGCGATCACAGCAGACGTTCAGATGATTATTTGAAACACTTCTGAAACTTTGTTTTAGTGTTTGTGACATCCCAGGTGGGTAGAGTTTGCATTTAGGACATTTCTGTTTGTCTAAGCAAGTTCACAATTAAGTATTTTGTGTTTAATTGACTAAATGAGTAGGTGTAAGCAGGTTTAAGTAAGTACGTGGATACTATAAATATGTAAATAAGTATTTAAGGAGAAAGCAAACTAGTATAAGTACATAAGTACAAGTAGTTAAATAAAAGTATGTTTTTGGAAATGTTTATTTGTTTGTTTACAAACACTGAATGCTCCAAAAGCCAAAGGAAAAGATGTTTAAAAGTGCTCTGTTTCATTAACTACAATATTTTCCTCAGGGGCATAATTCAAATACAATTTCTTTAAAAACTTTTTTTTATATTAAGCTATATCTATTAAGGTGGCTTTTTGTATTTTATTTTATTTTTTTATTTTTTTTAATTTAATTTAATTTTATTTTATTTTATTTAAGACTAGATAAAACTTTATTGATCCCTTTGGGCAGGTTCCCTCAGGGAAATTGTGGACATGATTGATGATTTTGACATGATGGCTGGACATTGTGTAACTTTTCTGCTCGTGTGTATATACTTTTCAAGAAAGAAAGACAGACAGACAGACAGACAGACAGACAGACGAGGGAGCCGACCAGCCCCTCATCAGTAATCTTTGGCCTTTGTCGCCATCTGCTGGCAAACAGTAAGAACTGCAACAATTGAGAGTCTTGAAACTCCAGTAGCTGAGGTCAATTTAATCAGTGAATCATTAATATAGATATTGATATCAACTTGATTAAACCTCATAGTCACAGATTTGAACTTGAAGTTGGAGAATACTCAGGATACTGGGTTACAGCTGACTGGACTTAATTAACAAAATTACAAATGGAGAAATTTTATTTCCATATTTTACGTATTCACTGACACACACACACACCCAAACACCCATTTAGAAGTAGGCAAAGCTAAAATCTGACGGCCCCACATTCATACATCCAATATCATTTTCTTTTGTTGTTTTTATAAGGGGTAATTAGTAGGAGTGTAGATCAATGAAAACTGAACTTTAGTTAAAGCTGCACTAACTCTGGCAGTGAGAGGTAACAGTGTGAAAGAGCTGGGGACTTCGTTACCCAGAGTTCCTGAGTGGTTAGTGGTTAGAAAAGTGGCCTGTGATGAGTTGTACACCATCTTATTTCCTCACAGTTTCCTTGCTCTCTCTCTCTGTTTTTGTGCAGCTGCCTCACTTGTTTTCACGAGGGGACTTTCTGTAGACGATGAAGAAGATGCTTATTCTTTTAATAATAACTACAGTGACTTCAGTTATTATTATGACGACCTCACCTACGGACCTTACGACCTGGACTACGACCCCTCAGTCCATGATGGAGTTGCCTCCTCCTCCTCCTCAGGCGGGTTAGCCCTGCTCTGCCTGGCCTTCACTCTCCCCTTTCTCTTCATGTCAGCTCATTAAACAGCATTTCACATCGTGCTTGTTGTGATTTGTTTTCATTTACGGCACTATAACATAGTTACGTACTTATTTAGTCAATTTTAGATGCCGCATGTTTTACTTTTCATTCTGAGCAGCTGCAGTGTTTTTTAACAGAAAGAAAGAAATCAGTTCAGCGCTGTAAAACTGGAGCGTTATCTGTCAGAGCTCACTGTCATGCCCCTAAAAATAAAAAATAAAATAAAATAAAAGAGCAAGGGCTTCTTTCCGCCATGAAATCCATCATTGATGAGGAAGATCTCAGCATCACAAACCCAAAGAAAGTCACCGGTCCCTGTTTTTAAACTGTGCTCATGTGTTTTAATGGCAGACTTTTCCTTTAAAATGACATTCATTAGGACTGACCACTATATATATATATTATGTTTAATATGAAAGTTATATGGGCTCACGGCTAAATTATGTCCATTTTCAGTGTGGGCTCATTGCAGTGTGGCTGATTCCACATGGTACACATTTCAGTCTTGGTAAAAGCAGCTTTAACACCTTTATCTACAAGAAAATTAATCTTTAGCTCAATGATCAGCTGTATTTTTTTAAAGGATAAACCCAGGGAGATTGATGTTTTCTAATTGTTTTACATCGCTACTGATGTTTGTTGCTGCTTTTACCATGGGAAAACACTCTCTAGTCATCAAGTCAAGATCCTTCGATAGCCTATCAAAAGAATCATTATCAGAGCGGGCGTTTAGGCCTGTAAAATATCACAGAATCGAAATTATTGATGACTCTGACATGTGACCAAAATTATTTGCATGCGTGTATAAAAGCCCATCCATTTTACACTGGGAAATTTGCAAAAGTCAGTATAGTGCTTTGGCCATGGCGGTGTTTGATGGCTCCAATCAATATTTTATTTGTCCCTGTTGGGAAACTGGTTTGCAGTAAACTGGTTAGAAGCCAAACAGTGAAGAACAAGAGAACCACAGTTAGGATGGGGGCTCCAACCCAGACCAGCTGGACATCCCAGTGCTTGGTACAAAAGGCTGGTAAGCCATGCTTATGACTGAGGTTTCAACAGTATAGTGCACAGACACAGTTTAATATTACATAACAGCAGATCATACTGTATTTTTACTGGCTAAATTAGATATGTAATGCTGTACAGATGTGCTACACTGCTGTAATAAGATCCTATACATCTTTATGGTGTTGTTACTCTAGTTTTGGTGTTGTGCACTGTTTTATAAATCAGTCTGATACTTGCTGCTGCAGTGAAGCACAACTGGATCTGAAAATGTTTGAAACACCGCAAAAAGGAAGTTCTCTCGCCTGTGTGTCTCTGGAGACCAAGTTCCTGTGTGAGAGAGAGCGACAGACAGAGAGAAACACCGAGCACAAGGCGACAAGATTTGTCTGGCATTTCCGACCCCTCCCGCGTCAAAAGAGGTTGTGAGGGAAAAGAGGAGCGGAGGTGAAGATGAAGAAGGTTTACCTGCTCGTGTTGGCAGCCGGTGAGTTTTTCAGCTGACTGGCATTCACTTTGAGATGCATCAGTGATCTACTGTGCATCTGTCTCTCTCTCTCTCTCTCTCTCTCTCTCTCTCTCTCTCTCTCTCACACACACACACACACACATCTTTAGTACCACGGCAGAAAATAGTTGCAGCAGATCAGTAAGGTAAAGTTCAAAAGTAGCTCATTTCAAGTGTTTCAAAGTTACTGAGTGACCTTTTTTTAAAGAAACAGTTACATGACACCTTTTCCAAGAAATTCTGAGAACAAAGTTTGAAGACAATTGTTTTCACAGGAAATTCAGAAATTTTAAAGAAAGAGCCCACCGCAGCAGCAAGTGAAACCAGGTGACTATTCTCAAGTCTCCGGCCTGAACGATCACAGGAAGGCTTCACAGTTTGTCAGTGTGGCAAAGGGCAATATTGTAAAAATTGGAAATATCTGGAAAATTGATTTTGGTCGTTCATGGTCATGTCATTTTCAGATTGCACAGACTGATATTAGCTTGAGTGTAGAGCAATGTTCAGCAGACATGGGCCAGTCATTTCATTTGAAATGCGTCTGAAACTTTCTTGGTGTGTATGTGACATCCTGGGTGGGCGGGATTTGCATTTAGAGTACTTCTGCTTGGGGCTAAGGCAAGCGCTCATGCATAGGAAAGAATTGTGAGAGGATGTGAGACACCATTCTCTGATCCGATGAATTTGGCCTGATTTCACAACGTCTCTAAATGTGATAAGCTCCACCCATCTGGCCCTTTAAGCACGACAAAACAAACACTGCGTGAACTGATTTGTGGTGACACTGATGAAACAGTATGAGGAAAAATCTTCAAATCCAAGCAGAAAACGAAATGGGTAATAAGGAACCTGCAAACTTTATCGCCCTCTGCTGGCGAATAGGAGGAAGTGCAACTAAAAGTCTTGAAACTCCTGTTGGCGAGAGAACCACGGCGCTTTTTGTTCCTTAACAGACTTCAGGCCAGAAATTGACTCTGCTTTTCAGTAGTTCTATTTCCCCTTGTTGACTTCCCCTCGGCCCTCGATAATAATGTGAAAACCAGCATCAAGTGGAGGCCATTTGGGTACCAGAGAGCAAGTGAGCGGGAGAAGAGCTGGGCGATTACGTTTTCTACGGAAAATCGTGATACATTTATGATGCAAATGTACTAAGCAGAGGTAAACAACAATAAGTAATATGACAAATGAATTTCCATAGGGCGGCTATAGTTAAATGCATACTGGTTTATTTTAATTTATACCATTTACCCCTCAAACAAATTGACGCTGCTTCAGGACATAATGGCTAATGCTCACCTCTGGAGTGGCTGCGGTTGCCGACTCATTGCCTCAGCCCTCCGTGGGTCGATCTCACCAAACTCACTTCAGTTTTTTAGACACTGCAGAGAGAAAGTCAGCAACAAGTTGAGCTGAAACACTAAAGAAACGCAGCATGAGTCAGCTCACCTGGTCAGTTAATCAGTGAATGATTAGTATTGATCAACAGCCTCATCAAACCCAACTGCTATATTATGGTCTGTCTGTGATATGGGAGGGAAAAATCTGAACATGTCAAATTGTATGGGCTGGAATTTGTAAATGGAAAATGTTCATTATGTTAAGGTCACCTACATGGGCTCTGAGATTACTTCCTCACAACTGCATTTCTTTTTCTGCTACATCATTTTCCATAGTCAATTTTATAAAGTGTACAGCTTTAATACAGTTTTAGCACCGTCTAGTGGCTATTGCCGTCCACACCTGCATGTATTTCATTTATCATAGGTAGAGGTTATATTCTTATACCACAACACAACTTATCTTAGCACATAAAGATAGAAATATTTAAGAGTTACAAGAAGTGTCAAGTCACACAACAGCCACAGCAAATGAGGCAAACATATTTTAGACTGCACATTGTATGAAGGTTATAGTCTGGACATTCAGCAGCTTGAAATGTGTGTGTGTGTGTGTGTGTGTGTGTGTGTGTGTCGGGGGGGTGGGGGATCTCAGCAACCATCACGGTAACAGTGGATTGAATATTGATCAACAACACTCATGAACTCCTGGGGCTGTGTCAGTGGGACCTTAGTTGTCAGTTGTAGTTAACTTAATTTTGGCAAAGTTTACACGCCTACGTGGCAGTATTAGGTAACCTCATCAGGGAGAATCTACAGTCTCTCAGCAGTGAGGATGCACACACACACACACACACACATACACACACATACATACACACACACACACACACACACACACACACACACACAAACTTCCTTGCAAACTTCCCACTCCATCTTGCATGAATTCATAATATTTTAATTGTGCTCTCTGTCTGTTTTTCTTTTCTTTTCTTTTTTACAGCCACCTTACTGGTTACATCAAGGGGACAACTGACTGACTATGATGACGGCTTTTCTTACGAAGGTTATTCTAACGACACATTTGAGATGTTCATACCTGAAAACCTGACCTTTACGCCTCCACACTTGCTGGAAAATGCAGAAAATCCAGCTTCATCCTCTCCCTCCTCGATACAGCACCAAGGAGAAGACGCAGAGGGACCAACATCCTCCTCCTCCTCGATACAGCACCAAGGAGAAGACGCAGAGGGACCAACATCCTCCTCCTCCTCCATAGCCAGCCTGTTGTGTCTGGTTTACAGTCTCCCACCTCTCCTCATGTCAGCTCATTAAACAGCATTTTAGATCATGTGTTCTGCGATTTGGCTTTATGTGCAGCACTATGTACAAATCTAGTTATATTCGGCACATTGTACAAGCTAAACCTCTCACCCAGAGTGGCTTACGGGACACTGTTCGCTTGCAGCAAATTTATCACACACTTATCACATACTTATCATTTAGTTATTCCAGCAAAATAGAATTTAACAGAATAGTTTTTCAATTCATGTAAACAAACGGGCTAATGCTAGCCTAGCTGGGGGACTGTTCATGAATTCTGTCCCAAATGCTTCTTGGCCCCCTCCTGCCTGGGATGTTGATGGATAGGACATTACAACATAACTGAGCTCTGGAGAAAGAGTTCAGATCTGTGACATTTGGTTGACATTTGCAGATGATATCGTCCCTCTGGGTTTATGTGACTGGGATCTCTGATGTGCACTGGAGCGATGTGATCACTGTAAAACCAATTTCTATCAAAGATAAGTCGAAAGCTTCTATTACGACACCAAATATGGACTGTTTTTCCTGATTATTCAAATGTCTGAATAAGACTGTAAAAATAAATCCTGCTGTGTTTTGCTGATTCATGTTGTCCTCTGTTCATGTGATCTAAGATGGTCAGTGTAGACATTTAAAGGGTCTATTTTCAGTTTAGTATTATATAATAGCAGATCATGCTGTATTTTTACTGGCTAAAATGGATATGTAGTTCATATTATACATTTTTAAGGTGTTGTTAGTCTAGTTTTGGTGTTGCACACTGTTGCACACTACTGCTGCAGCAAAGCTCAACTGGATCTGAAGATGTTTGAAACACCACAAAGGAAGTTCCCATGCCTGTGTGTCTTTGGGGGGCTAGTTTCTGTGTGAGAGAGACAGACAGACAGACACTGAGCACAAGGCAGCAAGATTTGGTTGGCATTTCTGACCCTTTTCTGACCTGTACCTTTTTTGAAAAAGGTTGTGAAGGACAAGAGCAGCAGAGGTGATGATGATGAAGGTTTACCTGCTCATGTTGGCAGTCGGTGAGTTTGTCCGCTGACTTGTTTGTCTGTCTCGCTTTTTCCATCACAAACACATTTTCCTAGTTTCTAGGTCAGTTCCTGGCCTTTTCAGATCCCCTGTGTGTAGAATAATATAGAATAGAGAGTGATCACAGCAGAGGTTCAGATGATTATTTGAAACACCTCTGAAACTTTGTTTTAGTGTTTGTGACAACCCAGGTGGGTAGGGTTTGCATTTAGGACATTTCTGTTTGTTGAAGCAAGTTCGCATTCACAGGAAAGTATTTTGTGTTTAATTTAGTAAATAAGTACATAACTACTAGTAGTTAAGTATAAGGTTAAGATGTAAAGGCAGTGTCCCACTATGACCATCAGGATAATCATTTTCCATTTATATGAAGTCAGATTTTAAACTAAAATTTTGGGAATTTGTGTACGTCAATGATAAAACAATGAAATGTTTTTTGAAAAGTTTATTTTTTTGTTTGTTTACAAACATTGAGTGTGCTAAAAGCCAAAAGAACATATGTTTAAATGTGCTCTGTTTCATTAACTACAATATTTTCTTTGGGGGTGTCATTCAAATATAGTTTCTTTAAAGCTATATCTATCAAGCTGGCTTTTTGTATTTTTTTGTGTTTTGACATGAAGACTGGACATTGTGTAACTTTTCTGCCGGCGTGTATATGGTCTTTACAAAAGAAAGAAAGAAGGAAAGAAAGAAAGAAAGAAAGAAAGACAGGACAGACAGACACACAGACACACAGACAGACAGGGAAGCTGGCCAGCCCCTCATTAGTAATCTGTGGCGTTTGTCACCATCTGCTGGTGAACAGTAAGAACTGCAACAATTGAGAGTCTTAAAACTCCAGTAGCTGAGGAGGTTTTGGTGCAGATTATTAGCCAGAAAGCGAGTTTTTGAAATCCTGGAGCCTACACAGCTAGTCAGTTCATCAATGAATCATTAAGATTTCCATATTTTACTTTGTTCATTGACATACACACACACACACACAAACACACATATAGAAGTAGAGAAGCTAAAATCTAACAGCCCCACATTCTTTAACCTTAGTTAAAGCTGTACCAGGCAAACTCTGGCAGTGAGAGGTAACAGTGTGAAAGAGCTGGGGACTTCATTACCCAGAGGTCCTGAGTGGTTAGTGGTTAGAAAAGTGGTCTGTGATGAGTTGTACACCATCTTGTTTCCTCACAGTTTCCTTGCTCTCTCTCTCTGTTTTTGTGCAGCTGCCTCACTTGTTTTCACGAGGGGACTTTCTGTAGACGATGAAGAAGATGCTTATTCTTTTAATAATAACCACACTTACTTGAGTTATTATTATGACGACTTCACCCTCGGACCTTACGACCTGGACTACGACCCCTCACTCCATGATGGAGTTGCCTCCTCCGTCTCCTCTTCCTCCTCAGGCGGGTTAGCCCTGCTCTGTCTGGCCTTCACTGTCCCCTTTCTCTTTATGTCAGCTCATTAAACAGAAGACATAACCACTGTTTGCAGATGATATTGTCCTTCAGGGTTTATGTAACTGGGATCTCTTATGTGCACTTGGGCGATGTGATCACTGTAAAACCAATTTCTATCAAAGATAAGATGAAAGCCTCTGTTACGACACTGAATATGAACTGTTTTTCTGATTATGCAAATGTCTGAGACGTCCAAGACTGTAAAAATAAATCATTCTGTGTTTGCTGATTCATGTTGTCCTCTGTTCATGTGATTTAAAATGGTCAGTGCAAAAAAAAAAATAAAGGGTTGATTTTGTTCTAGTGGTTTTCTGCCTCCTTAAAGATGAATTTCCGCCCGTATGATGGTTGAATGTTACCGCCAAATGGCAACTCTTGACAAAACCCTTTTCTCTTCGAATAGCCCGGCAACAAAAGTGGTTTTAACTTGATCCAAAATTCAGTCAGATAGATGCAGAAATTCTTTTGCCTACTGCCGGCTTTGAAATAACAACCAAACTTAAGTTTCATTGTAGTGGTTTTGAGGAGCTATTTTCTGTTTTGTTTGGCCAATTATCTGCTGGAACAAGAAAAACTACACCAAACAACTACAAGGCACTCAGTAGAGTGCATATCCCTGTTAGATGGGTCAATTATGAGGATATAACTAACCATTTAACTTGTTTCATATTTACCAAAAGTCAATAAAACCCCTACTGGTGAGAAAAGTGAATCAGTTCTTCCTTGCCCCATTTTGTAACCTTTTCACAAAGCCTTTTGCAAACCTGTTCATATCTGTTAGAGATATCCTGCCATCCAAACAAACAGAAAGAGGTGAAAACAGTGGTGGAGTCACCAGTGAAGGTAACAAAGTGGACCCAGAAACTTTTTAGCAACACATTTAAAGTGTTTAACAGGGGGATTCTTTGGTTCACACTCCATGGGTCACTCTGCAGTATGCATATGTTGGATTTATGTTGCTTTTTAAGGTTGTGTTATTTATTTAAGGTCATGTTGTCAGGGCCTTTAGCCTGAAGACTGACTGAAGTTTGAAAGAGTTTTACAGCTGTGTGATGCTGATGTGAGACCTAGAGCGGCATCCTGTGACACTGTGAATGTAGCGCTGTGGTTTATGACTCAGTTCCTGAACACTAACTGATACAGACACACACACAGAGAGAGAGAGAGAGAGAGAGAGAGAGGGACAGAGAGGGGGACAGAGAGAGAGAGAGAGCGGAAGCGAGAACAAGAGAAGAGAGAAAGACAACTGGTGAGGCATCTGGTTGATTCTCGTCCACCATTTTTATCAAAGTAAACCTAAGTGAAAAACAAAGAGAGAGAGGGAGAGAGAGAGAGACAGAGAGAGAGAGAGAGAGAGAGAGAGAGAGAGACCTGAAAACAGTCTTTGGACTCTCGCCATGATGAAGCTGCACAGTCGACTCTGTCTCCTCGGTAAGTTCAGCAAGGTGCCGACCTGCTTCCTCCCGTTTCAAACTTCAAACTCACATGCACATTTCACGCTTCAGTCTTAACGTCATTTTACGGACCTTTGTGGCAAAATTTGTTCTTTTGCAGCTGCAAAAACGTCAGAAAAGAAGTATAAAAATACATATATTTCTGTTGGGGTTACTGGACACCCAAAATTGAGAGACTCTTGAAGGATTTCCAGTGAAATTCAAGGATGAAACATTGAGTCAGTTTTTTTTTTCTTGCTTAAATCTTCCATCCATTTTCAAACATGTCCAAAGCCTATATTGTTGTATTTTTTCCCTCATTTATTCATATTTTCCCCCACTATTTCCACAAACTTTCAAGGATTTTACAGGCCTGTGGGGACCTGCCACACGCAAGCAGCAATTCAGTGCTTTTAGCTGACAGAACAAAAGTCAGGTGTACTTACAAGTGTACTTTTACTTATTGTTGCTACTTGTAGTGCAGTTTTATTGTTTAAATATGCATAACTATATATAGAATGATTGCTGTATGTGTGTCTGTGAAAAAAGTACAGTATACAGTGTGTAAAATGATAAGAATACAACATGTGAGTTTCCAGATCAGCAACATTTCAAGCAAGCAAAGGAGATCAATTCAAAGGTCAGAGGTCGCAGCACACGGTCAAATGTGCAATACTAAATGAGATGCTCGTCTGTAAGTTGCAGGGTTTTTTTTTCTTGCATCTCTCTTCCTCCTTCTGCTCATGTTTTCACACCCACATGCCATCTTCTTCTCTTCTCTTTGTCTCATTCGTTTTCACACGTACAAAAATGATGTAGTGGTATATGGAAAATAAAAGTTGTGATGTTCAGCCCCATCAGTTTTTTTCCTTTCATACAAGCAACTATAAGCACTGGATCTACAAATCGGAGTAGTCGGTGCACTCGCAGCTCAGTAAAGCTGCTTTCTGTCTTTGTTTCATGCACCTTGGCCATGGAACGAGCTGCACAGTATCATTACCTGAGATGTGCTCCCTTCTTTGAATATTTTTAAAGATCTTTTACGAACGGCTGTGAAGGCAACATGTTGCTGTTTTGCACCATTTCCCTCACTTGAGGTGGACTACATCGCTGCAACAGCCGGCGTGTCTCGCTCGTGTTGCCTTTATGTAATGTTTTGTGTTCGAGCACGTGAAATAATTTTTGTTATGTGAAAGTAATTGTGCCGCCATCTTGACCAGACCAGGGCTCTATGGAAGAAGAGGTCGTGTATCTCAGTGGGACCTTCCTGCATAAATAAAGGTTACATCAAAAAAAACGTTAAGGCGAGCAGCCACCAGTATGAGGGGCAAAAAGATCAATGACATTTTCTTGAAAAAGAGTTTGTTTTGGTTTGGTTTTCTTGAAAAGAAACCCCAGTTCCTTTATCTTCCATCAGGTTCACACTTTGTTAAAATGCTTTAATGTGATTGTTACACCATCAACACAATGGAAAAAGCTTTAAAAAAAGGAGAAACTCACTGACAAGTTGCTCTCTCTTTCTCTTTCTCAGGTTTTATAGCAATATGTTCATTTGCCAGCGTACAAGTGGAAAGTGTGGTGACTCCCGGTCCTGCTCCTGTAGAACCTCCTATAATGGACAGTGGTACAGTCATGCCTGTCCTGTCCTGTTGTGTTATGATGTGGTGAACTGTCCTGTTCTGTCCTGTTCTGTCCTGTCCTGTCCAGCTATGGTTTGTTCCATCATTTTCCTCCAATGTCACGCTCAGGACAGGAAGCTCAAACGCTGTAGTTAAGTTGTACCAGGTTGCCTCTTTTGTAAATCTGACAAAACGGTGTCGTGTCACCACTCGCCAAGTGATCAGCAACTGAGAGAACACTGGAAAATGAAAATCCAGACGGACATTGGGCCATATTTCAAAGTAAAACAAGATATTTAATCACCCATTTACGACGGCGTACTAGGGTCACTGTACAGAGAAAGAAAATACACAGCCTAGGAGGGAAGGGTGGGGGGTAATATTACAAAAAAAACAAATGAATTTCCAAGAATAAAATCCTAAATTTATGAGGAAAAAAACTTGGATATTCTGTGAGATTAAAGTGGTAACTTTACAAGAAAAAAAACTCACAAATTTATGAGAATAAACACAGATTTTCTGAGATTATAATGCCACAAATTTACAAGAAAACAGTAAAAAAAAAAAAAAAAATCTCCTAAATTTGTCAGTTCTTTTTTTTTTTTTTTTTTTTCAGAATTTTTTCCTCAGAATATTTCCAACCTACTCTGGTTGAATATTTTTTTTTCTCTTCTCCCTACAGTGACCTTAGCACGCCGTTGTACCCATTCGCTGCTGTTACACAACAGCTAACGTTAGCATTCAACTACTATTTCGCTGATTTTACCATTTTATAATGTCACGTGATACGATAGGAAAGGTTTAAATTAATACTGAAATGTCAGTGAAAATGATGGAGATGTTTATTAAAGCCTGGAGGTAAAACCCTGTGGATGTGGAGTGCAGTGTAACGTTAGCAGTGTAGCGTTAGCTGAGGAACGTTCTGAGATGTTCTGCTCACTGGAACACAGAATTTAACTCCAAACTTTAACATGTGGACTTGAAAATGTGTCCAAGATGTTGAATCGTTGTTTATATTTGATAATAATTTCACATTCATCCTATCATGTAACCATCAATTAGGAATGAAACAGTGACATTAGGAAGTGGCTGAATGCTAACGCTAGCTGTTGTTTAACGGTAGCTAACGGGCGATCAAATATGTTGTTTTACATTGAAATTTGACTCGATGTCCCTCTGGATTTTCACTCTGTAGTTTTTTCAGTTGCAGATCAATGGGGAAGCGGTGACACAATAATGTTTTAGAGAATTTAAAACGGCCGCCGTGTGAATTCGGTCCATCAAACACAACAGAACATCCTGTCCTGTGTTGTTGTTGTTTACTGACCTGTGCCGTTACTTCCTTCTTGTGTTGTTATGTTGTTTACTGTCCTGTCCTGTTGTTTTGTGGGAGTAAATAACTACATTTACTCACGTTACTGTAACCGAGTAGCTGATTTGTGTACTTGTACTTTTCAAAATCGGTAGTTTTACTTTTACTTCAGTCCGTTTTCTGCCTTTCTTCCCTCACTACATTTTAAATCAGATCCATTGCAAAGAACAGATAATCAATGACAGAGTGTGGAACCTTTCACAATAAAAGCTCCGTCAGCAAAGATTAGAAGAGGAACAGTACTTCTACTTCTACTGCAGTCAGATACCAGCAGAGTGATAGTACTTCTACTGGAGGAGCAGTTTGCGGTACAGTGGTGTTGTGCTGCTGTGTCGTGTCGTGTTTATTCGACTGTGTTGCCGTGGCATCACACGTACTGTGCGTTGCTACAGCGGTGGTCGCCATGGTAACAGTCGCCCCATCCCCCAGCGGGCTGACGTTGTGCGCCTGTTCCTTGTTTCCCTGATTCTAGACGTTTCTCCAACTGATCCACTCCTCGGCGACGGTAGGGAGTCACTCAACGAAACGGCAAATGAGACCGGGACAACAGAGGAACCATCAGATCGCCTGTCAACCGTCTCCATGGTAACAGTCCAAATACAGGAGTAGTACCAGTAAAGTCGTAGCTCGCAGTGCCTCTTGATATAACTTCACAACAAGCACAGACACGACAGGTTTCACTCCAAAACAATGTGATAATGGCGACTAAATGTTTTATGGCTGCAGCATCACATCATATAGGAACAACGTTTTATTTTTCCCTGGAGGTCGGCGGCACATGTCTGGGATCTCTGGAAACCTCAGGATCTCCTCTAGAATCTGAAATTGAATTCTGTGGGTTTGAATGAAGCTCGGCCTCACAGCGTGTGCGTTTATAACGACCAGCCAAACCACGAGTGACAGCTATTTAGTGGAAACACATTTTATGATTTTAAATACAGAAAGTTGATGTTTTTGTTCTGTTGGAAGTCATTTCTTTTTCAAAAAAATCCAGGAAAAAAAAGTGAAACAAATCACAGCTGGCCTCAGTCCTGATTGGCCTCCCCCATTAATGAATTACTGAAATCCGGCCAATCAGGACACATCTGAGCTGGTTCACCTCATTCAAACCGGAGGAGCTGCTGCTGTCAGCCAATCAGAGTCCAGATTAGTCATGGCAGAAGAGCCACAGGGGGCATGAAAATTTTAAATTAAGATGTGAGATTGAGCTCGGGATTATGAACAAAACAAAACAAAACCAAAAAAAAGTCACGAATCTGAGATTAAAGTCAGAATTATCTCAGAATTCTGACTTTAATCTGAAAGGGTGATTGTTTGTTTTTTTTTTTTCAAATGTTATTTAAAAAGCAGCATGAGCTCTGATCTCAGACCAGCTCTTTTTTTTTAACTTTTACAGGAAGAGACGACAGGAACACCCGCCGCTGCCAACTTCACCGACCTCTCCGACCTCATCGATTTCAACGTCACAAAAGACGGACGCGACTTCCTGCATGAAGACCCGGAAGCGACCAATGGCAGCGCGGCGTCAATGACACCAACCTCGGTCAGCCCGACAAGCAGTGAGGGGAGGGGTTCAGTTTCTGACGGTGTGCCGGTTTCCATAGCGACGACAACCACGACGACACAAGCAGGTGCTGCAGTTGTGTAGATACACACACACACACACACACACACAAACAAGCAAACACAGTGAGTCTGCACTGCTGTGTAGGTGAGACTGTCTTCCTGTGTGTCTGACCACAATGTACACACACACATACACACACACACACACACACACACACACACACACACACACGTAGGTCTGACAAACTTGCATTCACGTTCTTATATGCATGATGATATGCATAAACAAGTGTAAAGGGCACACGCACGCATGCACACACACACACACACGCACACCTACACACCCTTGGCTTTTCAAGGAACTACCACAGAAATCATTTTTCAGAAAGCATTTTTATTTTTAGCATTTTTCACTGTAACAGAAATAAGATCAAACAAAAAAACAAACAAAAACAAAACAGAAATTTCTTTGCAAGTTTTATGTAATTTAATCAGTGTTGATAGTTCAGTATAAAAATTGATCCCCTCATTCATCATTCAATAATTAATAATTCATCACACTCACCAGATACTAATTCCCCTATCAATCACTACCTTCAGTAATCTGTTACACTGATCACATGGTATTGATTGGATATTAGGATATTAGTTTGTATGAGGGTGTTTTCCACTGGCTCCTGTTTCCACCAGGGGGCGGCATGGAGCCAGCACACACTGACTGCATTCATCTAAAAACTGATTTGAAAATACTCAACATGAATTATCTCTTTCTTCCAGTGCCTGTCCAGGGAAGCAGCGCATCCTGGGGTAAGACACGAGTTATAATTATGATTTATTTGTGATCATTTATTTCGCCTCAGCAAGGCAAGGCAATTTCATTTCTATGGCACATATCATACACAGAGCAGCTCAGTGTGCTTCACGTAAAAACAAGAAAAGTGAAAAGAAACAAACATTTAAAAGAAAATAAGAAAATCCATACAATAAAAAAAAACAATTGTAAATGAAAATAACAACAATTAAAATCATTATAGTTACTAAATAGATTAAAAAGGCGCAGAGACATAAAAACTAAAACAGATCATAAAATAGGAGTGCAGCAAAAAAAAATGTATTGCTTTAAAACGATAACAAATTAAAATACTAAAATGCTTTGAAAGAGCTCACCTGTAAGCACATCTCAGGCCTGCGACTGTTACTACTAACATTATTACTGCTACTACTACTAATATCGCTACTACTGGTACTACTACAGCAACTGGTACTACTGCTAGTACAACAGGTGCCCCTATTTTTTGGGGCCCCTGTCAGGCGGGCCCTTGGAATTGTTCTAACTTTTCTCCCATATAGGGAGAAAAGGGGAGAAAATGGGGATAGGGCCCTTGAGTGTTTTTTCCCCAAAAAATGCAGTTTTTCCAGTTTTCTCAGATGGATTATCAGAAAACATAAGACACCTGTGGGATGCCGATGCTGGTTTCTGTCACTCGGTGTCACAGACATGAAACCTCTCCAGTTTTGCTGCTGAAACTTTCATTTTTTCCAAGATATTGATGCTCAAAGTTGGCTACGGGAAAAAAAAAATTCATGTTGAAGAAAAAACAGATTTTGGTTTAGGATGGTGACACCGAGGAAGGATGTAAAACTGACTCGGCTGCAGTTTTGAACAGAGTTCAGGTGTGTTTTTCAACCCTGAAGATTTCACGTGGCTACCTCTGTTAGGAATTAATTTTTGAGACTCAGAAACGCTAAAAAACAACAAAAAAAAAACAACAATGATGTGAATAAAAAAAAAAAACTTAAATTTGGTCCGAGCTGTATGGACTTTGAGGAGCTGTGACTCAGAAAATATTCACAGTATGAATGTACGAGTTTGCAAGGCTTCATTAAATATGCAAAATATATTGTAGGAAAAAAAATCTGCTGATTCTGAGAGGGTCAGGTGGGAATTTTTCCTAAATTTCTTGATTTCATATGGAACGACCCAACTTCCATTATGCCTGCTCATACTAATGTCACAGTTACTGCCCTGTTTACTCCAACAAAAAGAGTAGAGAAGGTACTTCTACTACTAGTACTGCTAAATTGCACACAGAACTCTAAATCTTTTTTATTTTATTGTATATTTTATTATTCTGTAAAGCACTTTGAACTGCCTCTGTGTGTTGAAACATGCCATCTGCCCTGTTTTTTCTTGCTTTGCCACTTAACGACGAAAAGAGAAATCACACAAGACGCTGCTCTCTCTCTCTCTGTATCTAATTTTCTGACACATAAAGTCATAAACATGGCGCACTTATGAGAAATGATGATTTGTTTACAACATGGAATATTGAAATTTCTTTCAAATGGCACCTTCGTCATTACTTTATTTACTTTATTTAATGCTTGCAAATGTGTTAATAAACCTGAGAGTTTGCTGAAAAAAAAAAAAAAAAAAAAAACATGGAGCCGGAGGAGGGGGGTAATGTTCAGAGAGAAAAACTAAAAAAAAAACACAAAAATGTCCAAAATTAAAGGCGGAAATTTACAAGAAAAAAAAAACTCTAATGTTCTCTGAGATTGACGTAGTAAATGTCACAAATTTATGAGAAGAAACTATAAAATTCAGAGGCTGTAAAGTCACAAATTTATGAGATAAAAATTGGAAAAATACTACAATCAAATACTTGTCTTTTTTTATCCTCATAAAATAGCTACATGTATTGACTTTGCTGCCACTCGCCGTGTGTCAGGCCTCATCAGATTAGACTGACACAGATTAGATTAAAGTATTCTGAATCTCAACATTGTTTTCCTCTGAAGTCACATGATTGTGATTCTGGGCTCAAATCACCAGGATTTCCCTCTGACTGAATCCCACAGGAGGAGAACAACTAGCTTTCACTGTTTTTTCTCGCAAATTTGTGACTTTACCGTCATAAAATTTGTCATAAATAAAATCATAAAGATTTTGTCTCATAAATCTCTGGTCTTAATCTCAGAATTTTTCAGTATTTTCTCACAAATTTGTAACTTTAGAATCTGGGAATTTTTAAGAATTTTAAGAAGAGTTTTTTGCCACACAAATTGCTGAGTTTTTTTTTTTTTTTTTTTCTCATAGATTTACCACCTTAATTTCAAAAATTCTGTTTTTGTTTGTTTGTTTGTTTGTTTGTTGTCTACTTTTGCGCTGTTGACCCCAACACAGAAAAAGTAGGAAATCAACTTGTTTTAAAATTTTTAAAAATATATATATATTTGCGGTGTCTCTGCAGGTTATGTGATCCTGGTGATGATCATCCTGTCCGTGGTCGCGCTCTGCGTCATTCTCTTCTTCCTCAGGAGACACAGCAGGGTAAGACTGGTTTTAGGCGGAATGCACCTTTAAAAACACACTCTGGCTTTAACATTAGATAACATTATAAGAGAGCCGTGTATGAATTCTCACATTTTTTTTTTTTTTTTTACATTTGAGGCATTTAGGTGCTGTTTTCATGTGACTTTGTTACTATTGACTGATTACTGATTATTGATTATATATTATTGATTATTGGTTATTGATTATGCAGAGGTATTCGTTTGACCTGCACCGTCCCGGGCCGTTCAGCCACAACGGGCCCGAACACACCGGCACCTTTGAGCCTGTGTATCTGGATGACCTGGGTGAGTGTGTGTGTGTGTGTGTGTGTGTGTGTGTGTGTATGCATGTGTGTGTTTTACATTCACATTAACATGAATGACTGAACAGCATGTTTGTACTGTACACACACACACACACACACACACATGTGGACTAACTTTCCTTCTTTTTTGTCTATGCATGTGTATGTGTGTGTGTGTGTGTGTGTGTGTGTGTGTGTTTGAGCATGTGTATATATATATGTGTGTGTGTGAGTGAGTGTGTGTGTGTGTGTGTGTGTGTGTGTGTGAGTGTGTGTGTGTGTGTGTGTGTGTGTATGTGTGTGTTTGAGCATGTGTATATATATATGTGTGTGTGTGTGTGAGTGAGTGTGTGTGTGTGTGTGTGTATGTGTGTATGTGTGTGTGTTTGAGCATGTGTATGTGTGTGTGTGTTTAAGCATGTGTATATGCGTGTTTTGTGTGAGTGTGTGTTTGAGCATGTGTATGTGTGTGTGTGTGTGTGTGTTTGAGCATGTGTATAGATGTGTGTTTGCATGTGTGACTGTGTGTGTGTGTGTGTGTGTTTGAGCATGTGTATAGATGTGTGTGTGTGTGTGTGTGTGTTTGAGCATGTGTATATGTGTGTGTGTGTGTGAGTGTTTGAGCATGTGTATATGTGTATATGTGTGTGTGTGTCTGTGTGTGTGTGTTACATTTACATTAACATGAATGACTAACATGTCACACACTACATACACACACACCTGGAGTTTCACTCATTGGTTTTTGTGTATGCATGTGTATATTTATGTGTGTGTGTGTGTGTGTGGTTACATTTACATTAACATGAATGACTAACATGTTTTTACTGTACATACACACACACCTGGAGTATCACTCATTGGTTTTTGTGTATACATGTGTATATATGTGTGTGTGTGTGTGTGTGTGTGTGTGTGTGTGTGTGTGCCTCAGACCGCCCGGTCCCGTCGGACCATGTGACCAGCGATGACCTTTCACCTCCTCCGGTAGCCAATGGGACGTCTCTCCCGTCGGAGGAGAAGAGCTCAGCTGGAGAGAACGGTGGCCATTTTTCTTTTTTTTTTTTTGTTTTAAATTCAGTCTCTCTGTGTGTCATTTTAATATTTTTATTTATATTTTTATCATAAATAATATCCAATAAACAACAAAAAACAAACAGAAAGACTCTGCTGGCTCTTTAACGCCGTCTCTTCCTCCGTCCAGCCCCCAACGGACAGGTGGGCGGAGACGGGCCAGAGACTCCGCCCCCCTGCGACCTCAGCCTCTCATTGGACATCGACCTGACTGACAAGAAGTCCGACCAATCGGGCAGCTCGAGCTCGTTCTTCGACGCCGTCTGCCAGGAGCAGCAGAACGGGAACAACAACAACCCGAGTGAGTTTGGTCTTTATTCTGTTGGGTTTGACGGCCAGAAACACAAAGTCAGATTTTAATTCTGCTGTTCCTCTGCTCCCCCACCTCCTCCTCTCCTTTCCTTTCTTTCCTTTCCTTTCTTTCTTCTCCTTTCCTTTCCTTTCCTTTCCTTTCTTCTCCTTTCCTTTCCTTTCCTTTCCTTTCCTCTCCTTTCCTTTCTTCTCCTTTCCTTTCCTTTCCTTTTCCTTTCCTTTCCTTTCCTTTCCTTTCTTCTCCTTTCCTTTCCTTTCCTTTCCTCTCCTTTTCCTTTCTTCTCCTTTCCTTTCCTTTCCTTTCATTTCTTTCCTTTCCCCTCCTCCTTTCCTCCTTTCCTTTCCTCTTCTACTTCTTTCCTTTTCTCCTTTCCTTTCCTCCTCTCTTCTCCTCCTTTCCTTTCCTTTCCTTTCCTTTCCTTTCCACTTCTTTCCTTTCCTATGCTTTCCTTTCCTCTCCTCCTCTCCTCCTTTCCTTTCCTCCTTTCCTATCCTCTCCTTTCTTCCTTTCCTCTCCTCTCCTTTCCTTTCCCCTCCTCCTTCTCTCCCCTCCTTTACTCTCATTTCCTCTCCTCCTCTCCTTTCCTTTCCTCCTTTCCTCTCCTCTCCTCTTCTTTCCTTTCCTTTCCTTCCTTTTCCCTCCTCCTTTCCTCCTTTCCTTTCCTTCTCTCCTCTTCTCTCTTTCCTTTCCTTCCTCTCCTCCTTTCCTCTTTTCCTTTTCTTTCTTCTCCTCCTCTCTTTCCTCTCCTCTCCTCGTCTCCTTTCCTCTCCTCTCCTCCTTTCCTTTCCTTTCCCCTCATCCTTTCCTCCTTTCTTTCCCTCTCCTCTCCTCTCCTCTCCTCTCTCCTCCTCTCCTTTCCTTCTCTCCTCTCCTTGTCTCCTCTCCTCCCCTCCTCTCCTCTTCTTGTCTCCTCTCCTCTCCTCCTCTCCTCCCCTCCTCTCTCCTCATCTCCCCTCCCCTCCTCTCTCTTCGTCTCCTCTCCTCCTCTCCTCTCCTCCCCTCCCCTCCTATCTCTTCGTCTCCTCTCCTTCTCTCCTCTCCTCCTCTCCTCTCCTCTCCTTGTCTCCTCTCCTCTCCTCCTCTCTCCTCCTCTCCTCTCCTCTCCTCCCCTCCTCTCTCTTCGTCTCCTCTCCTCCCCTCCTCTCCTCAGCCGGCGGCTCCAGTCTTCCCTTCGTTGAGATCAGTCTGGACGAGCCGGTGTGGTGCGATCACCTCCTCACCTCACCCGGGCCGGCCTCCTCCGTCCTGCCCTTCTCTCCTTTCTCGCTCTCCTCGTCTCCTTAGCAACTCCACCATCACCACCACCATCATCACCATCATCACCACCACCATCACCACCATCACCATCATCACCACCATCACCACCACCATCATCACCATCATCACCACCACCATCACCACCATCACCATCATCACCATCATCATCACCACCATCATCACCACCATCACCACCATCACCATCATCATCATCATCGTCGTCCTGACACCTCGTCCCAACTGTGTGACTTTGGCGAGTGACGCCACATGTCAAAAATACACACCGGTTGCCGTGGAGACGTGCTGTTGCCGTGGAGACGTGGCGTTGCCACGGTTGCGGCCTCTCTGGACAGCCCTCACGCAGTTAGGGCAAGGTGTCAGTGAGCAGGGGCGCCTCTAGAAATGTTTCGTAGGGGTGGCCAGATGGGGCCGCTCTTGGGGTGGCACACCAAAACTAAAAGCCTTAATTTGAGGATGTTATTACACTGATGTCGTATACAGGCTAAGCCTCTGCTGCTCCCCTGTCGGCTCTCTCTCTCTCTCCTCCTGTACTTATTTTCTTCTTCAAATGAGAATGGATGTCTGTGGACTTTCCCTTCATTTCTCTTCAGTTGGACATGTTAAAAAATAAGTCAAAAAGCTGCTGTAACGGCACCATTCGGAACTTAAAAAGCACACGGCACGACGCATTCCCCCCCCCCCCCCCCTTCTTTTACTAAAGAAATGTATGACTCTCTTACTCACTGGTAGTCTTTTCCGTCTCCTCTCTTCACTCCTTTTTGAGATCGGTGAGCGGTCACGCGCTGAGCCGTCGCTGTCGGAGCGCACAACAGCGGCCAGGGGGCGGGGCTACAAGAGTGGCTTCCTGGGCCTGGCCGGCTGTGCATCTGGAACGAAACGCATAACTGACAATAGAATCCATGTGACTGCCCAGTGGGGTGGACAGCAAATTTATAGGGTGATTTTTTTTTTTTTTTTTTTTTTTTTTTTGCAGTTTTACTCTTGAACACTTTGGTTCCCTTTTCTTTAAAATCTTTCCCTCTTTAAAATTTCTTTTTATTTGAAGCTTCTCGTAGGCTTGACTTTGCAGATTGGTATCGGTTTACAAACGTGCCGCTGGAAGAGGCCTGTCCTTTCCTTTCCTCTCCACCTTTCCTTTCCTTTCCTTTCCACCTTTCTTTTCCTTTCCTTTCCTTTCCTTTCCTTTCCTTCCCTTTCCTTCCCTTTCCTTGCAGCCCGAGTCTCCAAAACACGAGGCAGTTCAGTGAACCTGAACACACCGTCAGCTCTCTAGTAGATGTTAATTTTTTTTTCTTTTTTACCTTGTTGTAAGGAAAATACAACTTTCAACACATATAGACAGATATAATTATAGCTCTAGATATACTGTATGTACATAATGCTATACTGTGTGATTGATGAATTTTTTTAATTGTGTAAAAATGACATGAATCTTGCATTGCATTTAAAGCTTTGGACATCTGCACATCAACAGGCCTGTACTTTCAAACTCAATACTTTCCTCATTTTGACTGTAGAAATTATTAATGTTTTTTTTTTTTGTTTTTTTTTTAAATGCAGAAATTGCATGGGAGAACTTGTGTTATTATGTGTGTGTGTGTGTGTGTGTGCATAATGAACACACTGAGCCGGATCCAACGGCTGAAAAGCGACGCTCACTGGTCAAAATCTAACGAGGAATAAATTTTGCAGAGCTGTTTCACTTTGCTGTTTACATTTCCACTGTCAGTGTGATCGCCGCCTCAGGCCTTTTCTTCTTCCTCCATCATCATCATCATCATCATCATCATCACGTCAGCTGTGACTGACGGCAGGAAGTGATAGAGAGCCAGTGTTTTGGTTTCCTTGGCAATGCTAGGTTTCATTCTGAGTGGATTTGTGCCTCCAGGTGCTTTCTCTGTCCAGCATGAGGACGCAAAGGTAGAATGACAGGGACTTCCCAAAAAAACTACTCCTCCATCATAACTGTGGGCCACTAGCAGTGTGTGTGTGTGTGTGTGGGTGTGTGTGTGTGTGCTGCTCGTTCTGCCTTTAAGAACCCACAATGATCACAAATTTGTCTTGTAAATGATTTAATATTCACAGTCACACCTTCCAGTAAAATTACATGAAACCAGATGGATTCAGTGCATCACTTTATTAATATCTCAATTAGTGTCTCACAAATCGTAACACACAAATCATCTTTTTATTTGCAAAAGTCCAAGCTGCTGCAGCACAGAGCACTTCATGAAATCATCAGCATCACTTCCCTCGTGCTTGTGGCTCTTCATAGTCCAGTAATTTTAGGCCAAAATTGGGGTCAACCTAGGACAAATTGCAAGAGAAGCAAACTCAACTGATTTTGGATCCTCAGTTTGTCCTGAGTGAGGGAAAAAAAATCCCAAGAAATCCCATTGGTGGAAAATCACCTATTTATGACCACATATTACCAAAAAACACTGTTTTTAACACACAGGGGAAAGGGGTTCAACATTTTACTTTCAGATATCACTTTAAAAATTCACAAGTTGATTACACACACAAAGACAAGAAAAAAAGTCTATTACAAGTTCTTTGAATTATTCTGTTTACACATGCATATCACACATTGTCTGATTTGATATGCGCTAATTTGGATTTTTTTCAGTGGCGTCTCTTTTGAAGAGAAAATGAAAGAGAATAAAATAATTAGCTTACTTAAGGAACTTTTATATAGGATTTGTGCTGGTAATTGCCATAAATACCTGAAAACATGATAAAAAAAATAAAGATCAGACGGTTCTGCGCCTTATTTTGAAGGGCTGTAAAGTCTTTCCAGGTCTGCTTTAGTATAAATGACATATTTTACATTACCTGTAACAACTATTCACATTCAAACTGCATGTAGATCACAGTTTTCCAGATCCATATGAAGGTCCAGATCTTCATCACCACACTCTCATAAACAAGGGTCCATTTCTGTCCTTAAAGGTACAATCTACACAAATGTCCACAATCAGAAATCAGAAATCAGAATCAGAAACTGGGTTTTAATGTCCCCACTAATTATTGGACCTCAAGGTAGTTCTGTGTGACCTTTTTCAGAGCCAAAAAGGTACGTATATGCACCGCTTCCTCTAAAAGTGAAGGTACGATATCAGAAGACGGCATTTGCGAGGCCAAATCCGATGAATCGATTAATAAGTGAATGAATGAATAAATAAAATGGATGAATTCATGGATTTGTGGATATGGAAAATTAGGTGATACAAAGATCCGATGAGCTCAGGGGCCCCCGGGGACGAGCCGGGGGGCCCCTGAAGGTGCAGTGATGTGATTTATTTTGAGTGTTGCTGTCCGCCACTAGATGGCGCCACACACCAAAACAACAGGGCTTTGTGAGCAGGAGGAGCTTAAGGACGATTTTCAGGGTGTTTTAAAGTTGACCATCTTTTCCAGGTCAGTGTAAAGATCAGCAGTTCATATCTCATCAGTTTAAAGCAGGAATCTGATCAATTATTGATCAGTTATTGATGACTGTAGGTTAGAGAAATGCTGCTGTCAGAAACCACATAAATCTAATTGGGATTTTTTTTTTCACTGAAATTAGTCCAAAGATTTTCCTCCCTTTTTTGTAAATCTACTTGGCGGCTTAATTTTAGATAATTTCCTTGTTTCTTTTTCACTTTTCCTTCTTTTTGTGCCAGTTTTCAGGGGGATTTCTTGTAGCTTTTTTTTTTTTTTTTTTTTTTAACTATTTTCCTGCTAATTTTTCAGCCATTTCCTATTTCTTGTATTAAAATGCCAGAGTGTACATGATGGAGTCAAACCAGTTTGTCAGGAGGATGGGCTTTAATTTGAAAGTCCATATCACAAACATGAACATAAACACACCAGAGGTTTATATACAAATATAAAAAGAAATAATAGAAAAAACAACACTAGTATATCAAAAAAGCACGGATATAACTAACATTTTGTCCGTGCTTTGAATTGGTGAGACGTTCAGAAGTGCTGAAGCATTTTTCAGTATTTTTCTCAGTATTCCTGAAGCGTGTAGTGTCAAGATATTAAACACAGTGGCAACCGGCCAGCTGGAATATTTCACATTGGCAAATGCAAAAGTGCAAAACACAGAAAATTAAATACATTCATATTTATACTCTGGTTTAGAGGGGAATGTTTCAGAGCAGCTGGGAACCGAGCGAAATTGCTGCAAAACTCGTTACCCCATCAAAAAAGGCAATGAGCAACTCTGGAAGAAAGGACCTGAAAATGACTGGGAAATTAAAAAAAAAAAAAAAAAAAAAAAAAGGAAAAAGAATGAGGTAGAGAGAAATGAGGAAATTCTACATTTAGAAGTTCTGTTGCAGGAAATAATATTCCTTTTATATTTTTTTATTTTTAAGGCCTTTTTTTTGTTGCTTAATTTTAGGTAATTTCCTTCTTTGGTTTTGATTTTTTTCTTCTTTTTTTGTGGTCATTTTCATTTTGCTAAATTCTCTTTCTTGCTCTCTCTCTTTGCTAAATGCTCCCTCTCGTCCGGTTGCTCGTCAATTTTGAATGAAACGAATCTGCTCTGGTTTGAAACGCGTAACATTTCTATCAGCTCATTGTTTATATATAAAAAAAAAAAAGTGCTTTGAGCTGAGTGTGGGCATGTTTTCAAAATTTTCAGAGTTCACTTTAGACCACAGCATCAGAGCTCGTGTGTCTGACGATGATTCGTTTCAAGGTGCTCGCTCGGACACGGCCGCTTCCTCCTGGAGACAAAACGACGTCCAGAGTCCAACAGAAACGTCAAGGCAGATGTTGCTCCTCCTCTTCGCCTCCTCCTCCTTCTCCTCCTCGCCGCCTCAGCAGCTCCTGTCTGCGCCTCCTCCTGCCGATCAAAAGGACAACACAACATAATCAGTTCAGATCAAGCTCGGCTGTCGTTTTGTGCCAAAGCCCTTAAACAGGGACGGGAAGGGATCAGATTTTCTAATCGATTTGACTCTGCGTATCGATTTCTCTCTTAGTGGGGGAAGCAGACTCTAAAAAGGTTTTTCACTGTCAACAACATAAATTTTATCGAGTGTCTGATCACTGGAGCAGACGTACGCCACCTGCAGGCAGAGTCAGTGACGGGCACCTTCAGTTACAGTTTTGATGACTAACAGTATTAAACGGCAACGAGTGTCTGGGACGATAATGCGCTCAAATTAAATCAAAATGCTCTTTTCATCAATTCGGGAATGGTTAAGATTAAATGCAAATGATGCTGATGGATCGAACCAGCTGGAACCGGTTCTCGATTCCCATCACTCGCCTTAAAGTGATGGTCAACCCTAAAACAGGGGATGTGATGGTACAAGAGAATTACATACAAACGTAATCCAACGACTAAACCTTAAGAAGGTCCACCAATCAGGGTCCAAATTGTTTAAAAAAAAAAAAAAAAGACGGTAAAATCCTGGCGGCTTTGGTTGTCTGAACTTCACTGTAAAAAGTCCGGTGACGATGAAGACAAAATTAAAGTACGCTGGAAACTCAGCAGAATAACACTGGTAGTTTTAGGGGAACTACATGCTTTGAAATGAGGGTGTTAGTTTCTAGTTTACAGTGTGAAACATCTCATCAAGTCTAAATTCAGAACAAGGCCTATAGATGAACATTTAAATAACTGTATAAAACAAATTTGTCACGGACTCCATGCCGGGAAACTGTTTGTTGGACTTGATCCGTGATGTCATGCGAATTTCATACATTAAGGTTTTAACTTGACTTCAGAAAATCAATTCGAATATGAAATACGAGCCTTTTGTTGTGCATTTTTGTGCACAACAACGGTGTGGAGTTCAGATTTAGAAAGCTTTATTGTCTTTTGTAACAGAACATTTTCTTGATGCGGCTTTACATATAAAACAGTTGAAAATATACTGACTAAAAACAGTCACAGATTTCTGAAAGCACGCACAGGGTGCATCGATTCTTAAATTACAACTTTAAAAATAGTCAAGGTAAAAGATCTGGATATGTTTAAGTGACCAAGTGTGTCAGAGTTATTGTAGCTATTATGTCAGTCATAGGCGGAAACCCCGGGGAGGGGTTTGGGGGGGGGGGGGGGGGGGGGGGGGCAAGACCCCTCCATCCATAATGACACCCCCCAGCAAGAAAACCTCTTAAAGTGAAAGCCAGTGAGTCATTTATCACACCACTTGTTCACCAAGCACAAGGTTGTAATATGAAAAGTGATATTTTCCCCTGCTTGGTCCAAAACCTGCCTCTTTCAGCTCACTGTTTAAGCTAATAGCTAATGACTGTTTACAAGTGAGGGAGAGAGAGGACAGACCACAGGAGGAGCAAATACTGAGCTTTTTATTCTTTCAAAATGCCTGTCAGGATATTAATGTCAGAAATAGTTCATATTTTACTGATATTTTGAGTTTGTCTCTAGATAGATATCTATTTTTTTTTGCATTTTAAGTTGCATTATTTTGTGGCATAGTTTCATTTCATTTTCTTATTTGATCTAAAAGGGACAGTGTACAGCTCAAACATATACTGTATGTCACTATTTGATGTCATATCTTGCTTTGCTTTTTGTTGGCACTACAATAGGCTAAATGTTTTTTGAAGAATAGTTTGATGGAGTTATTTTGAGTTTCTAGTGCTTGTAAAGCTACTCTGATGGACTGTAGTGGAAACAGAACAGTGAGCAAAGAAATTTGGTTAGAGGATTATTGCTTTTAATACCATTATTTAAAACATATGAACATGCTGAGGGCTCAACAGTGTACGGCAAATTTCAAAGGAGCGTAAGAGAGAAAGAGGGTGGTACAGTCGTGCCAGACAGCAATTTTTTCATGTCAATTACTCTGAAATTTTGCTGTTTATTGCCCCCTCCCTCCCAATAATGAAATGGGATTTTCGCCCCTGATTTCAATATACAAAGAGGCTTTAATATCCAGTTTCATTATACACGAATCACTTCGTACAAGCTTATTATCTACTTTTTTCACTATATGAGTGGGATTATAGAATAGAATATACTTTGTCACCTTGGGGGAAATTTGTCATGGACTGAAGTGCATGGTAGTAGCTGCCTTACAGACAATAAATAAACATAAAATAGAAATAATATACAAATGGAAGACAGAGACATACACGTACATACACACTCATGACACATCCAATAAAAGATTGGAAAAGGAAAAACAGACAGAACAACAAGTTATTGCACAATTCCCAGGTCTGATGGAGGTGGGTAAAAAAAGAGTGTTTAAAACGGTTCAATTTATATTTTGGGACTCTGTACCTTCTATGGTAAGGTAAGGTAAGGTAACTTTATTTATACCCGGAGGTAGATTTGGGTTGCAGCCAGTCAGAAGGCTTTCTTTGCACAGACAAGAGACAAGAGACAAGAGACAAAAAAAACAAAACAAAACAAAACATAGCACTACATAAACACATAGAACTACTACTACTAATAAAAACAGTGACAGATAAAAGTGCAACGCTGTGTGTGGTCAAAGGACATGAAATAAATTAATATGTGAGTATACAGGTAAAATTCAGAATTGAGGCATTAAAAGATGCATGCATTAAAAAACGCATGCATACATTCACACACATACAGTTGTCATTTATTCAGTTTGGTTTGGTAACTGTTTGTTTGTACAGTGGTCCCTCGTTTATCGCGGGAGTTACGTTCTAAAAATAACCCGTAATAGGCGAAATCCGTGAAGTAGTCAGCTTTATTTTTACAATTATTCTAGATGTTTTAAGGCTGTAAAACCCCTCACTACACATTTTTCTCAGACAGGCATTAACATTTTCTCACTTTTCTCTCTTGTTTAAACTCTCAAAGTTCAAACCTTCGTAGAAAAATAAGTCCAGTATTATAGAATGAACACATTCTGTACTGTACAGGAGACACGGCACGGAGGAGATTGACTGACAATGGTCTACAGTCTGTTAGCCAATCAGGACGCAGAACACAACGCGCTGTTAAAAAAAAAACAAAAAAAAAAAACATGCAAAATTGCACTAAAAAAAATCCGTGAAACTGCGAGGCCGTGAAAGGTGAACCACGTTACAGCGAGGGGCAACTGTATAGGTAAAATTCAGAATTAAGGCATTAAAAGATTGCAAAACACATGCATACATTCACACACATACAGTTGTCATTTATTCAGTTTGGTTTGGCAACTGTTTGTTTATATATCTGATTGCTGAGAGGACAAAGCTCTCTCAAGAGTTCATATTCTGCTCGAAGGATGCGTGACGGGTCCGACAATACCCTCCGCGCCTGCCTGAGCACAGACTGCTCGTAGATGGACTGAAGGGAGAGCTTCTCAGTCCTCCCCATCACTTTCATGGCAGTCTGTACCAGGCGCTGCAGCTTAGACTCGGACTGTGCGGAGAGACTGCCGAACCACGCCGTCATCCCAACACTTTCCACCTAATAACACTTTCTGTGAGTTGCAGTGTGCGACACATGATCCAGATGTGAATTGATTGATTGATTGGTGCCGGGCCGCTGCTCCACTGACTCACTTGTAACTGGACCGTCGCCGGTTCGAATCCCCAGGCAGGATGGGACGGGACCTGGCGGGACGGGACGGGACGGGGCAGGGCGATCCAGTCACGGGAAGTTAACAAAGTTCAGATAAAAGCTGCGCCTACCAGGAACAAGAGAAAGACGAGGCTGGTGTGATTAACTGAAGATGAGTGCAGTTTAATTATTTGACTGATTTTATGACGGCGTGTTGGTGCCAGTGAAGGGAGGAAAGAACAAATACACAGCCGGGAGAGTGGGGGTAATTTTTTGAGGGGGGAATATAGCTCAGAATTTCTGAGATTAAAGTCGTAAATTTATGAGAAAATGAAATTCTGAGATTAAAAAGTCACAAACGTGTGAGAAAACTAGTCTCTCGTGTACTGTGGGATTTAGAAAGAAGCAAATCCTGGTGATTTTCAGCCCAGAATCCAAATATTCTCATCAGCATCCCAACGCTGAAGAGACATCGCCAGAACTAGAAAAACTACAAAACTAGAAAAGACGCTTGCACCGCGCGCCTTTTCTCCATGAAGAGAGAAAGACGGAGCAGAAGAAACAGCAGAGCGAGCAATAACGCGTCGACTATTTACAGAAATGAACCAAACTGAAGCATTACAGTATTATCTATTTCCACACTGCAGCAAATGTGACATCTAATTTATTATTTTCCCCTGAAAACCCCTAACACAGGAACCAGACTTGTCACTGGCCAGATATGCATCACAATTTGACATTTGATGGAAAAAAAAGTACACCCACACTTCTTGATAATTCTGTGAATACTAATGAAAAACGTTTTATCTCCCTCTCTCTCTCTCTTCGTTGGAAGTGACCCTGAACAGAGCGGGGGTTTATTTTTGCTTTCAGTTCCTGCGGCGTCCCCACACGCTCATATCGTATTGTCTGCCTCTCCTGGCTCTTTTCTGGAAACGGGAGTGGAGGTTTGTCGTGTTGGAAAAATAACAATCTGGTCGTTGTCAGATTTCCCCTATCCCGGCCACCTGATTAAGGTCATATTGCAGTTGGAGAATATTCCGAATCAGACCCCTGGCATGTGCCTGTTTTAACCGGAATATTGTGCCAGGTAAACACCTTAATCGGAAAATGCCCTGTACCGGAATATTCAGTTACGTCTGCGCATGCTCGAGTCGCAATGAATCCTGGGGCGTCTTTGTTGCTATGGTTACTGCGAGCGGGGAAAACGACATGGCGACCAGCAGCAAGAGCCAAGAGACTGCAGTCTGCCTTCAGTTCTTCTTCTTCTTCTTCTTCTGAAAATTACCTTAACTGGAATATTGACCCGAATCGGAATATGGTGTGCATGTAAACGTAGTCATTGCTATATTAGTGATCAATAAAACTGTCAGGCAAACAGAGTCAGGTATAAAATGTTCAGTTCAATAGTTAATGAAACTGAGCTCTCTCTGCTTTGACTGCTGCCAACCCTGGCAGCAAAAACACACAACATGCTTCACATGGTACCTGCACACCCGCGTTTGCATGGCCGCTAAAATTAGGGCACATTTGGAGGACAGTGTGTAAATGACCTGAAAACTCAACTTGGTTCAATCCACAGGAGCGAAAGAAGAAGCTGTCCTATTTTAAATCAGCAAGCAGTTTCACTACTTAACAGCTGTTTGATTTGAAAAACAGCGACGCTGCGCCCACGCTGCTGAGAAATGTAGTTAACCTACTGACGTCGCATCACGATGGAAACAATTGAGGAAAATCTACACTGTCATATCATATTTTTTTTTTGTTTTTTTTTTTGTTTTTTAATGCATATGATGGCACTGAGTAAATGGTATGGTATATGACAGCATGAATGTGACTGAATGGATGAGATGATGAATAGATGATAATGTAATATTTTATCATGGTGTTTAGTGTATTTAGTGTATTTATTTATTTATTCTTTTTAACTGAGCCCAATACGTGAGTGCACTGAATTTTATTGTATCTACTGTGCAATGACAATAAACCTATTCTATTCTATTCTATTCTATTCTATGCAAAGCCCTCACCATTACTGTTAATAATAATAATAATAATAATAATAATAATATGGACGTTTATGTGGATGGACTGCCATAAAAGGGGCACGACTTGTCCTTGGGAACCGTCTCCGGCTCCTTGGTCAAATGCTGCTTCAGCCCCCGCCCCCAAAAAATCCCAGGTTTCCCTTCAATCAGTTTTAACAAACTCAGGTGAATCAGTGAACCCGCTTTCTGAACCCCCCCGTCACTGCAAGGAATCTGAAATAACGGTGAAATAAAGTCAGATTAAATGGCTTACGTGTGGTTTTTCAGACTGCCGGTTTCTGCATCTGTGAAGTAAACAGGCAGCTGCAAAGACGAGAATCACCACTGATGCCGATACCACCACGGCGATGACTGTTTCCCAGGTGCACCGTTTGGGTCTGCAGTCTAAACAGGAAACAGGAGACAGAACAGCTGTGACACCTCTGCATCGGAAATGCAACTGAAAAAAATCACATGGTGGAGATGGAAAACTGACAGACAACAAACGTTTTCTCACCTTCAACATCTGTCTTCTCTCTCCTGCCTGGAGTCACAGCCGGCGTTGTTGTTGTGATGCTTTCAGTCGTGGTTTGTGGTAAGGACTCTGGACAAAAAAAATGTTTAAAAAAATTAAAAATAAAACCAACAGCAACATTCAAAAATAAACTAGAATCCTTAAAACAGAAGGAAAATGTCATTCATCAAGGTTTAACACTTCAGATTGGATCCTCGGTGTTATTTCAATACAAAATATGCATATATCAAATTTCAAATGCTGATGAAAATCTCATAAAAATGACATGAAACATGCTAGGAGATATGAATAGAAAATTGGCTTTGTCATGCTGACCGCACAGTTTCAAAACCAACAGATAAATATTTAATGTGTCATGTGAGTTAAAACATGTCAAACTATAAATATTAATATACATTTAAATATATCATATAAATATTGTGATATAAATTTTGAACATATTTCCCTGACTATCCGTACAATGTATTTTTTTTTAAATAAGTTGATAAGTCAAAATCACATTTTTTTCGCTCTAAGATCATGCTCCGATTGAACTTCAGGGTATTTGAAGTTCTTGTTTATTATTGGATGTAACTGTATTCACAAGAGACAAGGCAAGCAAACCACAAACGAAACGAGGCAGTTCTTCAGTAAAAGAAGGTGCAGGGGTGCCCTTCTCTTCTGTTCCTGCCCTTGTCTCTTTAAACGTGTGTGCACGGCCCTGTGTTGTTGGTGCTGCACCCTAAAACACCGAGAACAAACTCAATTTTCTAGACTTACCAACTATGAGCTGAACGACTGTTTCCTTTCTGTTGCCCTGTAATTTTGGGACGAAGCAGCGGTACGTCCCCGCGTCGCTGAGCCCCACGTTCACCAGTTTGAGCGACATGTTGCCGCGTCTCAGGTCCTCTCTGAGAAGGAACGTCCTGCCTCGGTAGTCGTCGTTCTTCATGACCAAATCCTCGCGCCGGCCTCGGTACAAGTGGACGTACGGCGTCTTGTCCAGCGGGTTGCCGGGGTCGCCCCGCAGGTCGCGCCTCGTCCACTCCACCGTCAGGCCCTCCACGTTGTCCTCCGGCTCCACGCGGCACGGCAGGATGACGGCGTCACCCACGGTGGCTGTTATCGGCTGGAGGGAACCGATCACTTGAAACTGAGCTGGGGGGGAAAGCAAATCAAAGTGATCAAAGGTGATAAGTCTAGATCTAGAGTCCGACAACATTTTCCTTGGAAACCTGCAACAGCAAACCAGCAGCTGTCATGCAGTGAATGAATGGATTTTGAAGAATACAACGTTAAAAATAAGAAATGGAGTGAAAGAGCTGCAATTAGTGCCTTCTGTCTTGCTATTTTGGGGGATTCTGCCAATGATAACTGACAATGTTTTGCATCCCTAAAACTGTGAAATAAGAAAAAACCTGTAAAAACGTTTGTAAAAGTCTAGTACTACCTCGTTCTTGTTGATCGTATATTAGACATTGATGATATTAATGAAGACAACTTATTTATGACTGAAATGTTTCTTGGGTCCAGACGGGCCAAGAGCTGTTTGGACCCATTTCTCTTGACAGCTTGTATCAGCAGAATGACTCTGCCAGACTTTGCTGAGGGTGTTTTTGTTTTGCCAGGTCGACCGCTGAATCTTCAAATGAAAGGTCTTCAGGTAAGCCTTTCTGCTGAGCTCATGCTCATCCAACATCTGAGTGTGCTGCTGAGTGTGTTTGCTGAGTGTGTTTTTTTTTTGCCAGGTCAGCTGGTGGGTCGCGGTCGACCGCTGATGTCTTCAGGTTAAACCTTTCTGCTGAGCTCATGCTCATCCAGCATCTGGCTCACAGCAAACTCTCTGATTAAAGGTGACAGTCATCATGCGGTTAACGAAAGCAAACAGTCACAGGAGTCAATACATATCTCATTTTATGCTCTGGATTTAGGTCACAGTCAGCTGATTTCTGAGGTGTTCTCAAGTCATCCAGGTCAAGCTTGGATGTTCTGCTTCTCAAACATGTTTTTGTTTCTCATCTTTCAGATGTGACAGATGGCAGGAAGTCCCCGGCTTTAATCAGTTTGGTGATCCACAAAGACTGAATTACTGGGACTTTCCTATCGGTTCATCAACACTGAAGAAGCTTCTTGGAAGACGAGTGAGATGTCTTTGAGGTTCTACCAACAGGTCCATTAGACCTTGATTCAGCTCTTGGTGGATCTCAGTGGGCTTTTTTTGTTTGTTTGTTTGTTTGTTTAGCAACAGGATGAGACAAAATTTCAGCTTGTTGCATTTTCAGTGAGGGCGTCTGAAGCTCCTGTTTGGAGGCAGCTGTCGGACTCTTTGCACCTTTTAAACAAAGAATGCCAAGCCTGGACATGCCCAAGGAAAGTCCGAGACAGCTCCACAATACAGCTTCTTTGTTGTCTTCTTCTTCTTCTTCTTTCTGCTGACATCACCATCAACAGATGGAGTATTGTTTGGTCTTGTCTAAAGTGATCCATGAGACCACAGTGACTTTCAAAACATTAAGTCTGTTTGCACCAGTCAAGGTTAAGTATTGCTCAGTGTAAAGACAGAAATCCCCCCAACAATCCCACAGACCACCTCTGTGGCTTCTCAAAGTTCAAGGTTTGTTTATTGTCATGGTGTACATGAAAAGAACCAAATGACAGGACTCAAGGTTCAGTGAGAACCCAATAAATAAAAAGAAGAATAGATGAAAGCACTACTGCCAAAGTAATATCGCACCGTGTCATTAGAGCGGCTGATCTGCTGAATCCCGAACCCTATAATTTGACAGCATAAATATTCATTTGGAGAACTCCACCGCAGCACACAACACAAATTATAAGTTTAAGATGAGTGGATTAGTCCTGTGGGACGGCTGTGTGGAGACCCCCCACAGCTTTTATGGTTTCTCTTGCTTTTTGTCTGTCAAGTCTGTAATTTGCTCACCTGTCTGATCAGGGGATGGGGGGGTTATTCTTTCACTTTGAGGTCTTTGGCTATGACTCCCATAGACTTCAAGTCATTATACTAAGCTTACAAGAAATGCCACCCTTGGGAACCGAACCGCTGGAGGTGAAAATGGCATCCAACATCTTGTCTCAGGCTGGTTAAGTTGGAAAAAAAGGGGGATTCCACCCAAAACGCCCGTTCTTATCCTCTGTCCCATGTGTGGTCTCTTCTCCATCCATTCGGTACAATGTTGTTATCCCCTTTCTGTGTTGTTTGATTTGATTTGTGTTTTCTTCAGTCTGTCTGTCCTGGAGCGGGATCCCACCTCTGTTTCCTCCCATTTTTTCCACCCTGTTAATTTTTTTTTTTTTTTTTTCCTTAGGAGGCTGTCCCTCATCTGATGTGAGGCTCTAAAGACAGACAGAGGATGTTGTGTTGCTGTAAAGCCCCTTGAGGGCAAATTTGTAAGTCGTGATACTGGGCTTCACAAACAGAAATTGACTTGACTTGTAAATGGACTATTAATGCGGTTTCCACCAAACTTCTGCCTTGTCTATGTTATGAACCCTTAAAAATAAAAGACTGGACAATTTTTGCCTCGTTTTTAGGTGATGGGACAATCAGCCACCGTCAACATCTGATGTGCTGTTTTTCCAGCACTCTACAAATATCAGCGGTCATGTTTTTCCACAAATAATGGACAGATTAGGCATGCTATTGACTCATACGGCTTGAAAAATAGTCACCTGGAAAAAACAACAATATGTCACTGGGGAAAAAATCATGCGTGTTTCCTGAACGCACCATAGTTTGGAGCAGAGCGCCGGATGTTGATATAATGTGTGTCCGTCCCTTTTTATCAGGGTATCACAGCAGCGCTATTCCAGACTTTTCCAGACATGAGTCATAGTTAGTCACTGAATGACTCAGCTTTCTGTTATCTCGGGTTTCTATGAGAAATGTTCACACGGACGCGAAGTTAGAGACCAACTCTGTGATGTTTCTCTCACTTTTTCCTTCATTATTAGTTTTATTACTAGTAGTAGTAGTTTTTCTAAATGAATGAGCGGCGTTAGAGACACGTGTTGAACTCACCCTCAGCCGGCGTGGAGAGCAGAAACACGACGAGGAAAATGGACTTCATGGTGAAACTTCCGCCAAGTCCGTTTAACAGTGTTGGAAAATAAAAAACCTCCCAGAATACAGCAAGCGAAGGGAAATCTTGTACTCCTCGTTTGGGACCACAGAAACGAGCTCCGAGGTGAAACTTGTCTTGTCTTGTTTTACGCACAAACTCATGATCTGTGGCTTGAGGTTCCCCAGTTGTAACCATAGGTTGTAACGCCCACTTGGAGGCGTGTCAGAGCGCTGCATGGCTACTCAGTGCACACAGAAAGCTAGACACGTCATCGCGCTGTTTTGGCACGCTGAGCGACGTGCTTGCTTACGCCGCGGCCATTGCAAAGGGGGCATCCTTCCCATTGTGGACGATTCCTGTACAATTAAAATAAATCATAACTCGTTTATTTCTCAACCATTTCTCACGCGTTTTTTTTTTTTTTTTTTTTTTTTTTTTGTTACCAACGTCATGGCATGTTGTTGTAATACAGAATTAAATAAGGATTAAATAAATAAATAAAAAATAAAAAATAAAAAATTCTATACAAAATAGGCTACTTGGTTTAGTTTACAGCATTTAAATATATAATTTACTTACATTCTGTATATGTAAACGCACACACAGTGGTGGAAGCAATCAGCTGTTTAATTCACTGTACAAAAAAACGTATTAATTCTTGACCAAAAGGATCATTGTTAACCAAAAATGTCCAATCTTTTTTTTTTTTTTTTTTTTTTTTTCCAGAACCTTTCATTTCAAGTAAGAGTTATAATAAATGGCAAAACCTGTTTTAAACCATTTTAAATAGTGGTCATTGCTAAAGAGTGAGGATTCAGTAGGCCTATTTTGAGTATCAGTTTCTTCTGAAACAAATATTAAAACAAATATCTCACAAAGGAGAGAGGATGAAATTTAATAAAATAATTAATATAATTTTTCAAAAATAGTAAAAAATGGAAAAGGAAATAAAAATATTAAAAACAGTTGCCTGGTTTCAAAAGTTCTCCAGTTTGTACAACCATATGCTGCACAGTGTGCTGGTATCTTTGTTGCTGGGGCAGGACTGATGAAGTTTCCCACTCCTGGAGAAGATATACTTCACAGATTTCAAAATTATTTTCCTTTGATCTGACAGCACAAAAAACGCTCGAAAATTAGAGGGAAAATGAGCAAGTAACGACCACAAACCTGTAACCAGCCTGTAGACCTGCAGGTTATGGAGGCAGGAATCTGCCCCCTTAGCTGTAAGCACGCTGATCAAATGGGCGTGTCGTATCTACATATTCATATCTGCGACTCTGAGGTAAAGATATGGGTAAAGAGACTCGTGTAAACTGGCAGGTTTTTTTGCATATACATATACATATATATATATATATATATATATATATATATATATATATATATATATATATATATATATACACATATATACATATATATATACACACACACACATATATATACATATATATATATACATATATATATATATATATATATATATATATATATGTAGTGAAACGCAGAATTTGAATAAAAAACTTTACCATCAGAAATAACAACAACAACAGCAACAGAGGGGTTTATGAGTAATATGTCACTAAATGACGAGGAAGGCTTTGTTTTGGTCAAACCACCTCAGTTTTAATCAAAGCATCCGGATTTATCAAGTTGTCACTTTTTAACTTTTTAATTGACATGGATTTTCATCACCCTTGTCTTCGGGTCATATGAATTCTCATTCTCATCAGCCTATCTATGAGTTGAGTTCCTGTTGTCTTTTGTCATTTCTTGCCTTTTTTGTTGGAAATTCACACCAAAAAAAAAAAAAAAAAAAAAAAAAATCACCTTGCCTGGCTGCCCTGACTCTATAAGCATCACCAAATGCAAAGACATCAAACAGTCGATGTGGAGAAAACAAACACGATGCGTTCGAGAAGGAAAAAGCACAAAGCTGATCTGGTCCAGCTCCTTTCTTACAATATCAAATCACTCTATACAACAAAAAATAATAAAAATATAATGAAGCATGACCCTGCTGTGGGTGAAAAAGCTGCCGTGACATCACAGATTAAGGTGCACACCTCAGGATTTGAGGTCAAACGAGCAGTTCAGCAGGGCAGTTTGCAGAATTGTTGTTCATTTTCATGAAAAATAGCCCTGATGGAACCATTAAATGTGTCTGGAAAACATCTGCACGTAATTGAGTGGGCAGATGATTCTGCTTTATTAGAGTTCAGATGAATCTCTCTGCTAATCAGGATGATTCATAAGGTTTCTCAAGCTTTACGTGCCATAGCTAACGTCCTGTGGCAGATTTGTATCAGATTCGAGTGAAAAAGAAAGTGATGAGTTTGTGCATGTACTCCTTGAGGTGTAGCAACCACAGTTTGACTGCTAGCCAAACTCCATTCACAGAGGACATGAGAGTCAGGATATAGCATTGAAGCTCCAGCAATTTAATGAAGACTCTATTTGCATGAAGATGTGAATATGGAGTGAAACTGAAATGACAAAACACAGCATAATCACTGCAATGAACTATACAAAGGGTAAGCATTTATGTGCACAAGCATTATTAGCTCTATATTCAAATCACATATTCTCATAATCATTTAAAAGACCAAACCATCAAATGCCAATAAACAATACTATGAATTGTTTCTACTCTAAATACACCTCAAACAGTTCCTAAACACAGCATGAAGACTAAATGCATAAACACTGAAAGAGTCAGACTGACTGAATCAAACACTTGCTTACAAACAATGCATTCCAAAGTTAGCTCTTTAATAATGTTCACAATGGTTTCATTAATATGCATGCATAATTGAGTTGATCATAAATGGATTCAAACTTACAGGCAATGCTTTCCAAGGCTCAAACAACAGGACAGCAGCAAACAAACCCTCTGCAGTGTAGTGTGGCTGGGAGACACTGGTGCCTTATCCCCTCCCACTCCCCTTGTGGCCCAAAGGACCACTAGGGGAGTGGGAGGGTAAAATCAGAGGTAAAAGGTAAAATCGGTAAAATCAGGCGTTTTGTGATACAGTCTCAATTCCTGCCCCTTAATTTGCGTCATATCCTCCTCCAATCTCAGCTTTTACTGAGAATTTACTGGAGAATATACATGTTTATATATTTCTGTATGATGAACCCTCTTTTTGATTTTGATTTGATTTTATGTAATATTCTAATACTCTGGGATGCTGGATTTTTGATTTTCATGAGCGGTAAGCCGTAATGGTCACAATTAAAACAAACAAAAAAAAAGTTTTGAAATATTTCGCTTTATGTGAAATGAATCTAAAATACATGGACGGCCTTAAAAATCAGTTTTCATAAAGTAACAGCTTTTATTATTATTGTTGTTGTTGTTATTATTATTATTATTATTATTATTATTTATTTTTTGGGTGTCAGAGGTTTCTCCCTCTTGGATAAATCACCAAGCTCTCAGTGAGCAGTTCACAGGCAGACTGCAAACAGCTTAAGGTGCATACCGCCACCTACTGTCCAAGAGTGTGTAACATCATGTCGTTTTCCTCTAGTTCTTAAACTGGACCTCCCAATCTTGTGTCTCCTGAGGACGTAAATCATCCTTTTAATCCTGTGCTGTTCAATCCTGTGTAATTATGATGATTTTCTCTCTGTGTAGTTATTTGTTTTGGATTTTGTGAAACCCCCAGTCCTTTCCGGTCTTCCCCCTCACCTTTTCTTCTTAATCGCTGTTCTTCCTTCTCCTTCTCTAAGTACAATTGGTGCTGTCATTTACTTTTATAATGCTCCTGTTGCTAGATTATCAGCAGCCTCATTCACTCATGCGCCAGTACCCGACAGAACCAGACATCTGTACCGCCTCTGCGAAGCAAATTACGGTGGAATTCAATGCGTAGATCCTCTTTGACAGACTTTGATGTCTGGTCAAAGCGGTTCCTCGAGATAGATAGATAGACATTTGGGACTCAGAGGTGTACTCACCAGCTCCCTCACACTCCTAGAGGGTAGAGGCCGGCATCAGCTGGTGTTTAAATCCTCCAGGCGACCAATCAGTGGGCAGCAATCGCCTGAGCTGCTCCAATCAGACACATTGGCCCATCCCAATGTCCCGCCTAAGGCCTAAACCCTGAACCCTCACAGATTTAACTGCTGTCACCTGGAATGGGACAGCATGCTATTTATCCTCTCATGACGGCAGCTTTTTACTGTTTTTTTTTTTTTTGTTTGTTTTTACGCTTCCAGGCTTCCTCTGGTAACCCCTGATTTTCACCTCACAAAGCTACGAACTGTGGGTAAATCAGGCAAAGTGCAAAGTGTTGTGTACAGGGTTCAAAATGTCAGAACAGAGGAGGCTGAAAGGTTGAGATGAAGTGTGAAGTAATGCTGCTCACCACACAGCAACAAAACAACTGATTTCACAGATATGAGCTGCTCCGGACGTCCTGCGACATGCTGCCTGCGATGGCACTGAACTGTTCTCTGTTGCAAAATGAATCAAAATCCCCAGTAATGGAAACCAGCGAAGCCCACCAACAGCATGCAGCTTCTCCTGTTTGTTCTTGAATTAGTGTAAAATGTGATCAGTTATTCTGGGCAAGCTCTCCGCACAAGGGGGGAGCACGACGTGTTGATATATCCGGTTGAAAAACAGCAGCATCTCTCACCAAACAGCTTCTGCAGAAAATGGCAGGAAGCTGTGGTCTGCATCGCCCTTATGTTAAACTGTTGTGTTGCAGGGCAGCCAGCCAGTCAGCAGCACAACATGGAGATAACAGCACTGTGCATGGTAGTGGGTGAGTACCCCCTGTGTGTGTGTGTGTGTGTGTGTGTCATAGGTCAAAGTATTGACCTTAAAGTTAATGAACAGAGAAGGCCCGAGCTGCTCGGTGCGCAATGACAAACAACCACATTTAATAAAGCGTCATTAGCGCCAAATTACATGAACACCTGCATGTGGACATATGTGTATCTGTCTACACTAATGAAGCTTATTGTGTGTTTGCAAGCAAGTGCCTCCAATCTTGTTCACTGATTTTGCTCTCAGACACTTTGGAAGCGTTTGGATTTTTTTTTTTCTTTTGTGTTTTTTCTTGTCCAGTTTGGAATAAAAGATGAAAACAGTGAGAAAAACAAGCAGATTGAGCGTGGTCGCCTTGACGCTGACTGTAGTTTGGGTGTTGTTAACTCGCAGTGTGCACGAAAAATGCTGCTGAAAACACTAATTAAGATTTGTCTTGATGCTCTTGTTTCTCTCTGTCTGTCTGTGTCTTCCAGCGTCTCTGAGAGTCATTCCCAACAGATCTCAGTTCTTTCCTTACGATACTGTCTCTCTGAGCTGTGAGGAGCAGGGAAACTCCTCTGGATGGAGAGTTATGAGGAACACTTCAGGCACAAAAGTAATTTCAGACTGTTCAACAGACTGGGGACAAATAAAGGACTCCCACTGTTTGATTGATGATCTGTATGCATCAGACAGCGGAGTGTACTGGTGTCAGTCTGGATCGGGACGGTGCAGCGACGCCGTCAACATCACTGTGACTGGTGGGTTTGGTAGATTACCACTCTGTGACCTTTATCGACCTCTGCATGAAAGTAGAAGACGTTGCACGCTTTGCTCAAGGGCAGAGAGGGTGTGCAGTTTCACCAACCAGAATTAGCCTTGAGGTTTGAGCCTGTGGTTTTTGGTTTGCTGTTGTTCCTCTTCTGCAGTCGCTTACAGCTGGACAGCGGCTGCCATTCTGCACAGCTTTCACTTTTACATCCTTCTGAGATGTTTTCACTTTCACCTTAATTGTTTTTTAAAAATGAATATTTACCATTACTCCAAGTCAATTTTGGCATTTTGACGAACACATTCATGCTCCTCAAAGGGTGAACCCTGTCAGCTTCGATGACCCATTGCTTTTTATATAGCACCGCCCTTTGGCAGAAATGTCCGATTTTACATTTGTATTGGGGAAACAGTCCATGAAATTAAATCGCATTCCTCGGCAACATCGTCATACCGTCTTCTCCCAAATCTTCCCATCATGCACCTCTCTCACAATATTTAAACAACCCATGCTTGTTTAAATATTCGCCAAAATATTACGAGGTACACGGAAGTTGCCAGTCATGTAAGATGATCGATTTATTTTCCATTAAAATTCTTGATTCGATTTGCCTGCTGGCTTCAATAGGGTTTGATTGATGGGGGGCGGAGCCTATTGAAACTGCAGGGAATGCTAGCAGCTGGCGGAAGGATTCGTCTTGTAATTTGTTAACTGGCATGCTCTGTTTCATGATGTGTTTTTTGGTACTTGTTGCTCTTTAAACATCTTGGCAAGGGACTCCCAATAAAAATCCCTGGCACATTTATAATGGAGGGCATTCTGCACTTTGTGATAGAAACCTAAGGTAGATTTCCACCTCAGAATCTGGCTGCAAATCATTTCCTAGTGTTTCTACCTGAGGAAAACTGTGTGACTGTGTGTGCAGCTGGCTCTGTGATCCTGGAGAGTCCTGGACTTCCTGTGATGGAGGGAAGTGATGTCACTCTGCGCTGCAGGAAAAAGACGACTCCCTCCAACCTCACAGCTGATTTCTATAAAGATGGCCTCCGCTTTGGGAACAGCTCCACAGGAGAGATGACCATCCACAGTGTCTCCAACTCTGATGAAGGTTTCTACAAGTGCAGCTTCTCTGACTCTGGAGCATCACCAGAGAGCTGGCTGGCTGTCAGAGGTGAGAAAACCCTTTTAAATTCTTGAATTATCATTTTAAACACTTTGAAACGTGAAGCCGGTGTTTGATCAGGGGCGTAAGTCTTCCAGATAGTGACACAGTTTTGCTCAAAATATCTGCAGTGCCACATTTCATACAGATGACTTTGATTTTGCCAACTTTGAGTTACATATCGCAAATAAAAAAAAGATCTCAGCATCTCAGATAAGCCCACGATCTCTGTCGAGGCAGTTATAGCCAGGTATGCAAATAAAAAACAAATATGTTTGTGCATTGTGACCAAACTGTGGGTTTCTGTTTGTTGTTGTAGTTTTGCCCTCAGAGTCTCTTCCTGCCACCTCTCGTCTCGAGTACATCGTGCTTCCTGTGGTGGGCGTCCTGACCTTTCTACTGCTGCTGTACCTCTGGAGGAGAAACAAAAGTGAGACTTCTAAAAGAGCTGTGAAGCCTTTGGAGAGCTATTTTAAAACAAAACAAAAAAAAGAAATCTCCATGTTGAGTCATCTTCATTCTTTTTGGGAAACACCCACCTGTAAGGTGAGATAATCCCACTCGTTCCCCCACGCTAACCGCCTGAGTTTTTCTTGAATCAGGCGTCGTCGCCTCGGTCCTGGTGGAGCTGATCTGCCTCGCTCTGCCTCGCTGCAACACATTTACACTTTGCTCTGGAAACAAGTGGGATGATCTCACCACAGTGGCAGAGATTTTTTTTCCACTTGTTTCAAGACAAACAAGATTTCAAAACCTAATTTGAAACTTAATGCCTCCTTAACGTGGAGATTGTCTTTTTTTTGTGCTATGTGTCTACCCTTCATAATATATGCAACGCCAGTGGGTAATCTGAGTTGTTGGCTTACAAAATTATTCCACCTGTGGATCTCGAGATCTCTAATAGAAGACCGTCAGAGAGACAGAATCATAAAGGAGTGGTTCTCAAACTTTTTTCTATGATGTTCTCCCTTTGAAATATATATAATTTTAGATTTAAAGCACAAACACACACATCTGACACCTTCCGGAAACCCAGGGGGAGAACTGAATGTAACATGTGTGTTATCAAATAATTATAATTATAATTATAATGACAATTGTATTGAACTTACTAGAGCTGATATTTTTTTTAAATCGCCATTTAAAAAAAAAAAAAAAAAAAAAAAGCTCAGTACATTGCTCTGTAGGCTACATTGCTCCGAGTCAGCTATCTGAATCCAGGTTAAAAATGCTCTTTACAGTAGTCCAAACAAAAGACATCTTAATCAGATTATGATGTGTGAGTCACAACATCAGAGAGTGAATCCCACCTGGCTGTTATGGATCAGGGCTGAACAAGTCTGGACAAGTTTCTGACTTGTCATGACACATATTTTGACTTTCCTGTGGTGTGTTTTCATGTTGACTGTGGGCCAAATGGCTGGCTGACCGTGGGTGTTAGGCACAACCTAACTGGTAAGAGTACTGCAGCTTAATGACATCTCATATTGGCATCGCGGTGGCCAAATTAGGGAGAGTGAGGCACAAGGTTCCACAATAAAGGTGTTTATTCCCCTTTAATGACAGCACATGGTGGTCTTTATTAATTAAATAAAATAAAAATGGATAACAAAGAAATTAACTATTAATTAACTATTCTTAACTAACAGACAAAAGGTCTCAGAACAAATATCTAAACAAAGCAATGCTGCAGTTTAAGACTAAATCACTTAAATGAATGCATTTTGAAACTGAAACAATGAGGAAACTCACTTCAGTACTGTCACCCACTGTGAATTTTTTTCCTAGGATGGCGATGGAAAGTTTCAGTTTGGGTGGTCAGTTTGGTTTACAAGTGGGGGCGGTGAGGCTCAGGAGGTAGAGCAGGCGACTGGTAATGGGAGGATTGCAGATTGCAGATTAAGAAAAAAAAAAAAAAAAAAAAAAAAAAAAAAAACCCAGACCCAAACACTCAAACAAAGCAATAAATGGAATATATTAGGAGGAAAAATGTAAAAAAAAAAAAAAAAAAAAAAAAAAAAAAATTACAAAAAAAAAAAAAGCCAGAATTGACAGCAAATTGGCACATAAATAAATAATAAATACAATAAATATATATTTATAATGATGATCACAATTATATATAACCACAAAAGTACCCCCAAGATTTGTACATTGGTTAAAACTTGTAAAAATAAATAAGTGAATAAATAAATGAATAAATTAATTAATTAAAATTTTAAAAATATTTAAGTGTCTGACTGGTCGATGTGCTGTGCTGCAGGAAAGGCTGACTCGGCGGACGTGAGCTACGCTGAGGTCAGCATTGCACAGGAAGTTCATCCGAGGAGGGAGGCAGGTACAGCAACCCAGCACACACACACACACACACACACACATTTTAGCCCCAGACCTAAACCCTAATTCAACTGTTGACAAGTTGTTCAGTTTCCCCTTCAGTGCTCAATCTTGTTTTTCTCCAAGCGAGTTAAAAGAAAGAAAGAAAGAAAGAAAGAAAGAAAGAAACAAACAAACAAACAAACAAACAAACAAACAAACAAAGAAGTAGGGAAGAAAGAAAGAGAAAATCTGCCAGCTGGATGAGATAATCCCACTTGTCTCCAGTGTCATTTTCTTGATTTTCCGGTGTTTCATTCTGCCTCATTTCAGCAGATTTATCCTTTTTCCCAGAAATGAATGAATGAATAAATAAAGTAAATCAAGTGGCTTTGCACTGTGGATTAGTTTTTCTTCACTTTGGGAATCAGAAACAAGATTTGAACCCCAAACATGAGACCAAGTGATCCTCTGTGTCACACTTTGGCTTTTCTTTTCAAAGCTGTTGTTGCTGATGACATGCAGTGTAATGTTTGGGGTTTCTCCATCGAATTAGAAAATCTTTATTGATCTCATGATGGGGGAAACTGGGTCGCGTGTCACCGTGGAAACTTTTGGACAGCACCTGAGTTTTCACCTTGCTTCACTGCGTTGCCTCAGCTGCTGCTCTGTTTCTGTGCCCTTTTTGTTTCCTGTTTGGTCACATGACTGCCATCACCGTGGTTACAGGAAAAAAAAACACAAAGGAAACAGTCTGATGAGTCATAGCTCGAAAGCACAGTTCTCAGCTGATGGGTGTGTGTGTGTGTGTGTGTGTGTGTGTATTTTCCATAGATGTCTCCGCTCCACCGTCTCCCTACTCCACAATAAAAGCAGGTACAACTTAAATCAACACAGGAATAGATCAAATTCTAAAAAATAAGAGTTTTTTTTTTTTTTTTTTTTTAAGTTAGTGTTCAGTTGTGTCTCATTCTCTCAGTTTCACTCTCTGTTTTGATGAATATGGTTAATATAATTCTTGATTGATTGATAAGAAGCAGTCATGTCATGATGATGGTTGATTTAATTTAATTAATTAATGTGTTTGTTTTTCCAGTTCACTAAAAATTTGAAGAAGAGGCGGACAAAGTGGCTCACCTGCACTTTTTTTTTGTGAAGGGACTTTCACATCACAGGGGAATTTTACACACCTCTGTCTCGCTCATCCTGCACCATGTCTATCTTTTCTCTCTCTCATTTCTAATCTCTCTTTCAATTGCATAAATAAGCAAAAATTAAAACCCCTTAACCGAGAGAGAAACTTTTTTAAAAATGTCCCACCAGTGGCGAGTTGTTATTCTGAAACAGAGAACATGTGGGTCAAATATTTCCTCTTGTGGATTCGTTGGTTTCACACCACACTATTTTGACTCTCATTTTGTTCTCTATCATCTTGTTGTCACTGCAAATGGTAAAAAAAAAAAATGGTTAAACAATCACAATTTCCCAAATTTTGTCATGATATCAGGTCCGAGGGTAAGTTTTGAAAGCTGGAAATCTTAGCATTTGAGGAGTCATGAGAGAAAAGACTCAGATTGCGTACTTAAACTTGAAAAATACTCCACTAGAGGTAAAAGTCTCAGTATAGACGTATTACCAGTGGGGGTAAAAATACTCTTTGTGAAGAATGCTTCCTTTCAGAGAGTTAAAGTCGTGCTGCATAACTCTGAAAGATTTATTCTAATCCTGTAGCTCTAATAATGCAGCGTGTCTGATTTTTTGCTTGGAAAATCTTCCTCTGCAAAGTAACTAGCTGGTAAATGCGGTGCAGGGAATAAAAAGCACAAGATTTGAGCGCAAGAAATGAGCGCACGAATGGAAATACCCATGTAAAGTGACTCTGCAGGAAACAATAAATACTTGATCACACTCTACCTCTGTTTATCTTTTGTCTTTTTATATACCATGACAAAGCAAAACTCTCACGTACAGCACCTTTAAACCTAGAAAAAACACGGGTTTTCTGCTCATGTTCTCACATGACGTTGTGACACCGATACTGAAGTGGGCGAGTCACTCACTCAGTCTGAAAGCTATTTATAGCTGCATAAACATCAGTTCACTCATGTAAAACCTCCCCCCATTTGTTCCTCTTTCTGCTCGGGCCTTGTTTTGTAAATCAAAGGTTCCTCATCATGTGCTTGGAAAATACTTATTTCCTTTTTCTTTTCTAAGCTGCACACATCTGAGCGAGTTTGCATCAATTAGCTGTTTTAAAACAATGTAAATGACGCCACATATGGTTGGGAGTTTTACTATACATCTAGAATAATGCAGGATTTTCCCTCACTGTGCAACAGAAAACAAGCCAACACACACTTCTATTGGCTCATAAGTATTGACTGAGCGGTATTATTTTTGTATCAGTATCTACATTTTTTTTTTTTTTTTTTAGGAAAATCCAACTAATTGTGCCTTAAAGTTGTTTAAATATCTAATAATGTCTTTACCATCTTAGGTTAAAACTGGGCGGCACATTTCCAGTATGAATTATGTGAGGTGATGTTGAGATGTTGAGAAATAAATCAGACCGAAGACATGTAATTATTTTAATTTCGAAACTGCTGTTTTTGGCAATTTGGATGGAGACACCACATCACAGGACGTTTGCTGTGTCACACATTTCCTGTTGCACGTTACATGTGATGGAGCAGGAGGATGCAAACACAGGAGCTAAGGCAAACACGCCTGAAGTGTAGAAGAAATTAATGGAGACTGAAGGCAAGTTGTGAAAAGAGCGCAAGGCCAGGCGAACACAGGGAACGCCAGGATCTACAGGGAACGCTGATCTGGCAGAGAACCAGACTCAAGGCTGCGTTTACACTTCACGTCTTCATGCCCAATTCTGATTTAGTGCCTAGATCCAATTTTTTTGTCTGTCTTGCACGTACTTTCAAGTGACCCATATCTGATATCACTGTGCTTACACTTACTTAACACCTGAAACAACCTGCAGGCAAACAACCACACGCAGGTACAGAAAGAGAAGTGACAACATCAAGCGGCAGACAAGACAGGCATTACTCCGCTGGCTGCTGTTGGCCATCGAGTTCCCTATTTAACGGTCTGTGCAGCCCCAAGACATGGTTTGGTTTTGGTCTTAATTTTCCACAGGTGTGTGTGTATATGTCATAAATGACGTGCAACTCGCAGTGACAGGGTGTATCCAATCTGTCCGATTACACTGCAGTTGGCAGAGATCTGATTCATATCTGATTTATATCCACATATGATCAAGGCCATATTCGGATCAGAGGATATCTGATTCCATGTGCTTTTTGTGTGCTTGCATGATCATACATATCATACATACATCATACGCATATCTGGACTGGGCCACATGGAAGAGAAAAATCAGAATTGGGTCACTTGAACCATGGGGTGTAAATGTGGCCCTAAAACTGACTGGAGATCTGGGCACACCTGGAGGGGGGGAGCGACATGAGACACAAGGCAGGGGACCAGCTCAGGGCAGGTGAGACGGTCCCGGCCAGACAAACGACATTGACCCAGAAAGCAGAGTCCAAAACCATATCAAGTCCACAGGGAAACTCAAAACCAGGATGCTGCATGTGCCACTTCTCCATAAAAAGTCCACTTCTGTCACTCTGCAGTTGAAAGGCACAGAAAAGCCCCAGTGCTTCAGCAGAATTTCTTCAAAAAAAAATTGAGCAGATTTCCATGGAAGGACCACATCAGCCTTCAGACAAGGAACAACAACCAGATTTTGGTGGTGATGCTGATCTGAGATTTGTGTCATTATGAGGTTATTTTCTGACCATAACTATGAAACCAACAAACATGTAGTTGTAGTAGTAGCATTTTCACAGTATTTACAGTGGCTCCAGTACATATCTATCTATCTATCTATCTATCTATCTATCTATCTATCTATCTATCTATCTATCTATCTATCGATGTGTGTGTGTGTGTGTGTGTGTGTGTGTATGTGTGTGTCATACTAATGTAGTTCAATTGTAGTCAAATGTCTGTGTTACGTGTGTGTTAAGAAAACCACATTTTCCTAATCATGAGAACTGGGTGAGTACTGGGACCGGTGATGCCGACTGTGATTTTAGCGCCATCTGCTGGCAACTGCTTGTGCTCACAGCTGTCTTGTTATTGGAGCCTGACTGTTATTTACATGGAGGTTTAAAAATAAAAAAGTGTGTAAAGGATTAAAGGAGACTCAGCGGGGATACAATCTTAATTTGGACTGGTACTGGTTTAAAATTTGGGTCCCCAACCCAGTGTCCTGCAGGGGTGTATTCAGCGCAGACGTACCGGTACGTTACGGCAAGCTAACAGAAATGATAAAGCTCTGGACAACCTGTTGCATTACGCAAGCGTTGCAAGTATGGAAGCCGAGAGGGCCATTCTCCTCGCGACTGTAGCCGAAGAAGTGTGTGAGCAGACATTACCTTCAATGGATCATTAATTATAGGGGTACTGTAATACATTCAATGTCCGCTATGAAAAAAACAAACAAACAAACAGTTATTGTTAAACATTGTTTCAAAGAATTGTATCATAAGCCTACACAAATGTGTTTTAAGTTTTAAGTTGAATAAAAGTTGCCATATTATTGAAGAAAAACAGTAAACTATGTCTGATCTATCATCATACTTACCACATACATGTGCTTTTACCTCCTCAAATGATGGGTAAAATTGTAAACATAGGCTACACTGAAAGCCATAATGGAGCACTTTTGTTTTAAATCACAGAGGCTTAAATACAGGCTGATGCTGATTGGATAACACCTGTGACACGCCCACAAAATGGAGTTGAGGCATGTTGCTCTCTGTTACAAAACGTTACAACCAAACACACCATTCAATGAGACAACGTCACACAACGTTACGTATCGTAACGTCGTTGAATACACCCCAGGTGTTTGTTCCACCTCTACTCTTTCACACCTGATCCAGTTAAGGGCTTCATGCTGATTGGTTGACCCAGATCTACCTGGACAGGGTGTGTATGAAGGTGTGTGGACCACTGCTGTGAGAGCTGAAGTGCTTGACTAGCACTCCGATCTATCAGAGTAATGCTGTCTTTTGGCGGCATCTAGTGGCCATTTACCAATACTACATTTGACTTTGACAATATAGAACTGTGAAACGGTATCTACATTGTAAGCCACACCGAGAAAAAAAAAAAAAAAAAAGATTATTACACTTTCCTCTGTGAATCAAGCACGAGCTGAGCTGAGCTGGTGGTGGGGGTTTATATTCTGAGAGAAAAAAAAAAAAAAAAAAAAAAAAACTTGGATTCACTAACAAGGAAATCCTGGTGATTTTAGCCCAGAATGACAATATTGTTTTTTTTCTGAATCAGCCCAAGTCATGGCAATGTCTGTTATATTGTGATTCTGGGCTCAAATCAGCAGGATTTCCTTCTGACTGCAACTTTCCCACTTAAAATGCAAAGAATATCTGAGTTTTCTTCTTTTAATTGTACAACTTGAATCTCAGAAAATTCAGAGTTTTTTGTCTTGTAATGTACATTCGCCTCACAGCGGCAGTGGATATAGAAAAGTCTGATGAACTCCACAGTGAAAAATGAAGAAATTCTGTCATAGATTCAAGATTCATTTACTTTATTGCCATATCGACATGACTGATTGTAATTTGTCTTAATGAGCTCATTAAAAAAGACAATTCAGTTCACTGTTCATTTAAAAAAATGTATTTCTGAAGCACAATGTAGTACAAAAGCAGTGCAATGTGCATCACATATAAATGACATAAAAAAAACATAAAAGACAGAAAAAAAGACATAAAAAAACCAAAAATAAGCACACGTGTCCATCAAAAGAGGCTAAAATACTATAAAAAAGATATATAAGAAAATCGTATCAGCATTAGCAGCACTGTCGTATTAGCAGCATTATCAAATTATTTAATTGTTTCAAGTACATCTGGGGCAGAGCCAGATGTTGTAAACCCAGGGGGGTCCCAGGGCATGCTCCACTGGGGATGATTCAGAGCAGCTCCCCATTCATAGCAGCTATATGCACAGGTCAAATGACCATGCCAGCTTTCCCCCACACCAAAATTTAGCCTAACTTTGGAGCGGTGGTTTCACATTAGCTTAAATACTGAATCCACGACAGCCTCTTCAGGTTTAGCAAGCCGTCAGGCTAAACCTAAAAGATTTGAGGCTGTTGAGAAAATATTCAAAAACATTCATGACCAATTACTTCAACCTTCAGACAGGCCGGCAGTCCTATGTTTCGTGTTAAGGAGGCGGACAGCTTCATTTTACCAAAACTTCTCTTTTCCCTTACTCTCTTTAAACCCTCACCATTCTCACTTACAGACTAAGTATTGTTATACTATATAATGTTTAGGGCTGGGCTGTAGATCGTTATTATATTGGTTTGTCTAGATATCGTCTGGGATTTTGGATATTATTGTGATATGGCATATACACCACCTTTTCCTGGTTTTAAAAGCTGATTTTTGTCTCTTCCAACTTCGCCATCATATCCACATTACTGATGACTTTTATCAAAAATCTCACTGTGTACATTTTGCTTTGTCTGTCCAAGGATCCCATATTAATGTTATCCATTATTCAATTAAAATCCCATTCCATAATCCCTGGTCTCCTTTCCTGCAGTTGATCCAGGTCTGATTTTCTCTACTGCTCTCTTCATTCAATAAGACATTCCCTCCCCCAATTATGACAACCCATAGTAACAAACTGTGTCGAAACTGTCCATAACAACTGCGCTAAATGAGGGCTCATGTCTTTGGAGGACGGTAAACTGAACGTATCCGTTAGCAAATACTGATTTGTACTGTTACTAAAACGGTTTCATTGCACCTGAGGTCAAGGATTTACCAAAACTGGCATGCAGCATGGCTTGTGCAAACTCAGGCAATGTAGCTGCCGGCACATCTGAAGTCAGTCCCTACAAATATTTCAGTTTTAGGGAAAAAAAAATCAGTACAGATTCAAATGGAGAAAGAAAAACTCACATTTCCGTGCAAATTCTGCCTACCGTGCCTGAAGAAACAAGTGAGCACGTCGGTCACATCAGCATAAGACCATGATAAGACAGATCTGTTTGGACTTGCTGTAGGACACATTGTTTAAGTGGTACGACATATTCTCAAATTGTTCTTTCTTGGATTTTAAAAGTAATGTTTGTGTTTTTATAGTAGTGTAGAATAATTCATGGATGGACGATAAGAGAATCCTGTGGTGTAGCTGCTCTCAAGCATAACTATCATCGACCCATTTTTGTATGCACAGGCCTATACTATGCTACGCTATGCTAATACGATGAGCAAAAACGCACTAAACTACAGTCTAAGCTATCAAAGAAACACAAAAGAAAACAAAGCAGACAGACAAACATGCAAAAACGAAATAACTGGATTAGCCGGGGCGGTTCTTGCGGGACCTGCTCCCTAATAATTGTAGCTGTCACCAGAAGGACTTGCCAATGTTTTGCCAGTGTGCACACATCTATACATCCTGTGCAGGGAGGGCCAGAGGTGGAATGCTTTGGCAGAAATGTTGTCTGGACCTATAACACCTACAACACCTACAAAGAGCATCAGTGTTTGTGTACCGTGTTGAGAACGAGTCAACGGAAATGGAAGTTTATGACTTTTTCTGGCCACACCAGAAAACCCTGCAGAGTTGGCTTGAGATTAACACACACTGGCAACAAAAAGGCATTTAAACCTTGCTCCAAACATTTTTTTGTGATTTTTAAAAGGCTAACGGGCAAAGAAAAGTTGAGGAGGGTGGATGACAAAGGCGATGTCAGTCAAAGTTGTGTTTGTTATAAGTCGCCAAAGGTATTTTCCTTGAATTACAAAAATAACATCCATCTGATCTAATACTGAGCATTGCCAACTTGCAGTGTTGATGTTTTGGATATTTACTGTATATTTACTGCCAGAGTCTAAGATAATTCGATGTGTTTGTAGTTTGTCTTACTTGGTATTAAAGTGCATGGTAATCTCGATGGCCTTTTAATGTCACATCATGTTTAATTTTTGCAGTTTTACAATATGACTTACAAGAAGTAGGCTAAAACATCTTATTTTGCTGGTGAAAAGAGTTTTGTTGTTCTTTTCAGCTGATGTGGTAATTTCTGTGCAAAACTTGAATGTCCTTAATATCAAACCATCCCGAGTTTTTGGAGCTTTAGGCATTGTGATATTTTTGCAAACTGCTTAACGATTATGCAGTTTTCACAGAGGTTGTCACCACTGGTGGACTGCGTTATGTTAATTTTGAAAAGAGTCATAAACAGCAAGTAATACGTGACATAGCAGTTTCGAGGCCCCCTCTCCTAATGGAGACTAAGACAAAAATCAACAAAATCAACAAATTGGGAATGAAAACTAAGAAAAAGTTTTAGTGCACAGCAGTTATCTGTAGCATCTCATTTTCAGAGAGAAAACAAAAAACTGGTAAACTTAACATAAACATACTAAAATAAATAAAACCTGTCATTGCACTCAGCAGCACCCAGCAGCATTCCTTTGTTTTTGGTGTCAATGGACACTTATTTGAGTGATACTAATGTATTATTACTACTGTATTTTTATGTATTATTCATTTAAACACATAAAACATATTTGAAAATAAAATGTTTGCATTGTGTGTTTGCTTAAGTGGATCTGCACTCTATTTAAAAAACATATTGGCCTTGTGAGTGCAGGCATCAGCCGATGATGATTGTCTCAAAATGCCAGATATTGGCCTGATTAGTCGGTTGACCACTAGTCTTGTCATGCCATCTCCCTGCTGTGTGGAGCCATGTTTATTGGGCCCCCTTAAACTGGTGTGCCACTTACTGACTGGCTGAATGACTTTTTCAGACATAAGTGAGTGGAGGCTCCTGGTGGTGACATTAAACACTGCAAGGAACTGGAGTCTCCTTGTGGCGATAGCTAAACATTGTTAAGGACGGGATCCGACAAGCACTAGCTTTTCTTTTTCCATGTGCCTCTGGTTCAGGGAATGCCATTACCATTGGGTTCCCAAAAACGGTAAACCTGGAGAAAACACTTGGCAACCAGCTGATACTGATTTGGCTGACGGTAATGTCCCAGAAGATAGGGAACAATCACCTTTTGGTCACATTCAGACAATCCCCACCCTGAGCCTAGACCTAATCAAACCCTAACCCCTAACCCTAACCCTAACCCCCACTCCAGAGCAGGGGGTTATCCCTCAAAAGTCAGGGTTAAGGTGTGCAGTGTGAATCGATGTTATAACAAAGCAGCACCAGAAAGTTTGTTGTTCAATCAAAACTGTGCTACAAGTGTTCAGGAAACATTAACCCTGAGCTTTGAGCCTGAGGTTGAATCTTTTTCCCGGGGCTAAGTGTTAGGCCTGGGTTAATACAGTACAGGTGTGACTGAAGGCTGACCTTAACCCCTGGGCTTACTGGAGCACAGGGCTAAGAGATTAAGGTGTGAGAAGGCCTACAGCTCCCAGCAGACTGGAGATCAGAGGTAGTTTCTTCGCCACTCTGCTGGACAGACCTCTCAGTGGTGTCAGTTTCCTGCTGGTCTGGACCTGTAATGACAAGCAACATGTTAAGGAGCAGTGATAAAAATAGACACGGCACACTGGCATTGGCTCAAACACAAACATTATTAGAAAAAAATAAGGAAAAAAAAAAAAAAGGAAATGTAAACATACTTCCAAGCCAACAGGCTCGACAAACTAATGCTGCTACAGCTATGAGAACTGCTAGAGCTGCTGGTGCTGCTCCGATGAGAACAATCCTTCCACCTTCTGTGGGCTCTGGCTCCTCTGGTTGGGGTGTCGCCGCTGTATGGAGAAAACATAACAGATTATATATACATACTGTATAAAATACACAGTATGTCCACTCAGCAGTGGTGGACGATCACGTTAGGAACATTTATTACACCAGTACTACAGAAACATACCCATCTGTCTGTCATATACATGTTTGACTCTGAGCTGCCCTCTAGTGGATTTATTGCTTATTTATTGCAACAGGATTTACTCAACAGTCACGTCATGCCAGTCAACAGATTCACCTGTATCTCTCAACAACACAGGATTTGCAGCATTTGAAAAATAAAGAACAATAATGAACAATACAATCAGCAAAATATCTATTTCTAAACTTGCACATAACCAGTTATTTCTATCCCGTGAAACGCCCAAATTGATCAACCACACGAGAGAGAGAGAGAGAGAGAGAGAGAGAGAGAGAGAGAGAGAGAGAGAGAGAGAGAGAGAGAGAGAGAGATTTTCATCGCTTTTCTTTCAGGGTGGGCCCAGCTGATGATCAGGGTGGGCACAGCCCCCTAAAGCCCGCCCTTGAACACGGGTCTGAAGGGAATCCAGAAAGTGTCAATTTGATAAGCAGAATCAATAATGGCATTGATATCAATAAAATGTGATTAACTTGATTGATTAATTCCCATCCCTAAGTACTACAGTAGTATGTGTGGTAACAGTACTGTCCAGCAGTGATTCAGTGGTGCAGTTTGAGAGTTACTCTGAGTTCTACTTACCAGTGACGTTGAGAGAAGATCTGGCGACGCTAAATTCATCATTGGTGGACACTACACACTCATAGCTGCCCGAGTCGTTGGTCCTCAGGCTGGACAGATGAAGTCTGATGTTTCCTTTTCTCAGCTCGTCTTTGTCCACCTGAACTCGTCCTGTGAACTGCTCATCTTGAGCTTCTGGGTAATCAACACCGTTTCGCAAAAGATATACAGTCGTCAAGGGCTCATATTCAGATCCCCTTGATGAAAACCAGATGCTGAGGTCGGTGAGGGGCATGATGGGAGTGACGGTCCACTCCATGGTGATGTTACTGTTCTCCTCTGCCTGATAGACAGCCTGGCTCACATTCACCTGTAATTGTCCTGCTGAGAGGTAAAGAGACACAGACAGACTGAAATGATTCCTGTGCACGACCATCATCTGATCTTCAACACTCTGCCTATGTCAACTTTTTTCATGGAAACTTGTGGGCGTGTGAAGCCCTTTGACACTGGGCTTTAAATCAAGTTGAAGGTGAACTTTTTGGAGAGTTGTGGTGTCCCATGATGGTCTAAATCTCTTGCATTCTCTTGCTTTTGTAAATCTGCTGATAGCTGTAGAACCAATAAGCTATATATCAGGGCAGTGCAGTCACAATATGTGTGTTGTATGTTTTAGTTTGGCTGAAAATGGATTTTGATGGTGTCCAATAAACTGAAGGTGTGAACTCACCACAGACAGAGGCTGTCAGGACAACAAGCAGCAGGAAGCTGATCATCTCCTCCCTGTGGAAGCAGAGGACAGACAGACCAATTAATCGGTTGGCTAATATCTGGGATTTTGAGAAAGTTGCACCGGCTGATATCTGCGGTCGTGAGGCTGATAAACAAACAAACAAACAAACAACAAAAAAAAAAACATGTCTGCAGACAGGCAGGCATCTGCAGGCAGCCTTTCAGTGCAGCTGCTGCTGTCCCACTTTCTCTCTGCTGTCTCATTTTTTTCTCATCATTAAAGTGTTGAATTTTTTTAGATGCAAAAACAAACAATCCAAAACAGAGCAGAAAACAAAACATGATATCAGCATTAGATATCAGCTGCCTCGCTCTCTAAATGTTGACATTGAAAAAGCCACAGGGGTGGAGCAGCTCAGTGAACCCTGTTCAGTGGATGAATAGTGGGGAAACCAGCTTTAGAAGCATTTCCTTCATTACATCTCTGGATGGTTTCAAATGCATATGAATATACATTTATGTGTTTGCTGCTGTCATGGATGGAGGTGGTGGATGGACCCAAACAGGAACACGGAGGCACGGAGCTCAGCAAACAACAAAATATTTCATAAACTCACAGGGAACACATGGTAGGAAAGACAAGACAAAACAATGGACAGACAAGGAAGAGCACTGAAAACAGGACTTCAATCCACAAGAACTAAAAAGCAAAAGGGACACACCTGGGGAAGGGGCTGGAGCACAAGACAGGAGAACACAGAGGAGAGGCTGAGGGAAACTCTGGGAGGGATCAGAACAACCAGAGCTGAAACACAAGACAGGACAGGTGAGGAACTGGGAGGGGCAAACAAGACACAGGTGAAATCAATGAAAGGAACCAGGCAAAGGAAACACCCAGGAAAACAGATACAAGAGACCAACCAAAACACAAAAACACAAAACCATGACAGCTACGTTTGAACACACTGTATGTTAAGAAACGTTTCCATGCTCTTGAGCGCTGGCTAACTCAAACTGTCTCATGTTGTGGAGCCCCAAGTTGTCCATCATTAAGCCCCGGACCCCCACTCCGTCACAAATGATTTATTGTTGTTTTTTTTGTTTTGTTTTGTTTTGTTTTGTTTTTTTTATTTTTTTTTTATAATGCACTCGTTCCTACCACTTTCGATTTCAATCAAAGCACACCCACCCACCCACACACACACACACACACACACACACACGCAGATATATCAGTCCCTGAATACCTGCAGTCATACCTCACATGCATGTTTGCATGAAAGAGAGAAAGTTTTGAACAAGAAATAACTTTTTCAAACATTTTCAAACCTCTATCTACAGTTTTTTTGAAGACAGGCCGCTGTGTTGCACACTTACCTTCAGTCTCAGCAGCAGAAACAAGTCAGGGAAGTTTGACGATGAAAAAGTGTCACCGACCTGTTTAAAGTCCAGATGCCAACATCTGTGAGGTTAAAACCCCTGGAACATAGCATGATTTTTTACTTCTTTTAGTGGCAGAGTGCGTGTAAGCAACAAGCCTGCCTTCTCTCCTTCCTCCATTTCCTCCTCTGCAGTGGGCACGCCTCAGAACAAAAAAAAAAAAAAAAAAAAAAAATAAAAAATTAGCAGTGACTGAGCCCTAACTGTTTCTTTTGTGGTTTTTTCCCCCCCAACGGCTTGTCATGTGACCAAACAGGAAACAACAAGAGCCCAGAAACAGAGCAGCAGCAAAACGACACACTGCAGTGAAACCTCACCCGAGCTTTGAAAAGAAAACCAAAGTGTGACACAGAAGTTCATCTGCTCTCATGTTCAGGGTTCAAATCTGGTTTCTGATTCCAAAAGTGAAGAAAACTAATCTCCAGTGCACGCTCACTTGATTTATTTTTGTTTGGGTTTTTTTGTGCTGAAATGAGTCAGAATAAGGCACCGGAAAAGTGAAAGAAAAGGGCCTTCCTTCCCCAAACTGGTCCCACAGAGCTGGAAGCAGAGAATTGTCCAAAATGGTGAGCTGATGCGTTCAGATTTCCCTTCACTGTAACTGAGGGACCGAGGCCGAGCCCAGAGAAACCAAGATACTGTACATCTATCTGTAAACCAGTGGTGTACCTGCTTCTCTAGCATATCTCTGCTTGATGGTAGTTTTGAGTTTATTGTCAGGGCTGAGACCGCCATACAGAACCAAGTCATTCATGTGTCCCTTAGAGTGAGTGGGTTCCTGTATGGCCTGAGTGAAGTTAATCGTTTCCAAAGTGTATATAAAACTGGTGACAAAAGCCTCAGAAGGGCAGCTGCATGTATATTAAAATCTCCTAAAAAAAGATTGTGATATAAAATAGGATCACTAAAAACTCGCTAAATGTTTTCCATGTGCAGCGCTGGAAGTAACTAATTCCATTTTCTAATTTCATTGAGTTGTTGCACACACACTTTTATTTTGTACTGTTTAAAGTCAGTATGTTTTTAGCCTGCAATAATGTCTAGTTGTTAAACTGGAAGCCTGAGCAAAGGAAGACAACATTATCTTTCATGTTTGTATGATAAAGCTGGGTATTTTTTTTACATTTTCCGTCACTTATATACCGTCTGCCATGGTATATTCTTCAAAATATGCAAAAACAAGTGAATTAATCCCAAATTTTCACAAGTCTTTATTCAGACGCTCCAAATGGATCGGTCAAACAGTGACATTCAATAACAGTCAATATCTTATCACCAAAGTTTATTACTGTTGTAAACAATTTGGGTTATTCATTGGAAAAGGAACAGGAATGCACATTTATACAAAGAGAGCTGCACCGGGAGGTGTCTGCCTAGTAACAACATTCTTGTACAAGCTGCATTAAGGAGCATTGAAAATAACATGAAAAAAAAAAAAATACAAGAAGTGTTGAGATTTGAATAGCGCCAGTACAATAAACAGTAAAAATCAAAACAACAACAGGATTTTCACTCACCGATCCTGGTGTATGTGGAAAAAACAATAAGGACAAATGAGTGATGTTACATTTCTACGTCCTACCTCCTAAAGGAAAACTCCCTGCTGGCAGTTTGCTTAGTCAGGGAGGAGGGGCCAACTTTGAGTGTTGTGTTTACAAACCACAGCTGATAAATCAGACTCATTCTGCCTTAAATATCAGATCAGAATCACATAACCATAACACAAATATGAAGGAGTGTATTAAGTGTAATAAAGTGACAACAGCTGCATGCTGTCAGAGCTGAAGTGCTTGACTTGCACTCCAACCTGCCATAGTAATGCTGCCTTTTGGCGGCATCTAGTGGCCATTAACTGGTACTATATTTGACTCTTTTTTTTTTTTTTTTGTCTTTTTGTCTTTTTTCTTTTTTTTTCTCACTCCCACAAAGGTCACCCTGATGATATGGCTGATAATGTAGAACTGTCAAATTGTGTCTAGCTATTTAGACACAACAACAAAAAAAATTATAATACTTTCTTCTCTGTATCAAGCAAACGATAAGAGCTGACGCCCTGTAGCTGATCATTTACACAAACAGGAAGACTGACAACACCTGAGGGCTATTTCACAGACTCAGGTTCACTGAGTAACCCAGAGTTTGTTAGCCCCCAGTTAACAGAAAGCTGGGTTAGCAAACCTGAGGGCTGTTTCACAAAAGAAGAATGAAGAAATTCAGGATAACAGAACAAGTGAGGCTTGATCAAGTCTAGTCAGTCCATCCTGGCTTAGTGTGTTTTCCTGGTCTGGAGCCGGCTAGCTGCCCAGAATAAACCTCCATGGTAACTTACATGCCACTGCTGTTGTGAAACCCAGTCAAGGTGAAATTCAGCCAGGATACCTGAAAAATCCTGGCTCAATCCCCTATCTAGGTTTTATGAAACAGCCCTCTGCAGAGAAAATCTGGCCACCAGCTGTCAGTGATTTGGCTGACATTCGTGTCCCTGAAGATTAGGAACAGTCATCTATTGGTCACATTCATGATCACTGGTGGAAAATCCACAGGGTGGGGATTGTCCGAAAAAAAGGATGGGGAAACACAAACATTATTAGAAATAAAACTGGTTGAAAAAAAGAAAAGTAAAGGGTGTCGCCAAAGTCTCTTTACAATTAAAAAAAATCTATCACAAAAGCAACTGATGAGATATGTTAATCAGATTTGTTCTCTGTACTCAGTGGTTATCAAATTTTTTAATCACATTGCATTTGTGTATTTCAGGTACCCTGTTGATGAAATAGGTTCTGTTAAATAAACCTCTAAAAAATGGCTACACCTTAAGAAAAGGCACAATGTGTATCGTCGTTTTTTGAAACAAAATCAGATATGCAGACTCAGCGAAACTACAGGGTTCTGTTAAAGATATGGTGTATGGAACAAAGATACGGGACATCAACGACCTGAAGCAAAAGGTCACTGATGCCGTTGCCACCATTGATGAGGCTGATGAGTCACAGGCTTTTTGTGGGCTCTGGCTCCTCTGGTCGGGGTGTCACAGCTGTGTGGAGAAAACATGACAGATTATATATACATACTGTGTAAAATACACAGTATGTCCACTCAGCAGTGGTGGACGATCACTGGTAGAACATTTACTACAGCAGTACTACAGAAACGTGTCCATTTAACTATCTATACATATACACGTTTGAGCTGCCCTCTAGTGGACTTATTGCTTAACATCCATTACATTGTGAAGGATGCATGTAGGCATGTGGGCAGTGATGGTTACATCATTTGAAACAGACATATTATTTTTGTACTTAAAGAGCACGTAAAATAACTATCAAATAAACGTTATGACTCTGAAACCTCAAACACAGGTACTAATTTTTTTCCAGCAAAACACTGAAAAGTGGTTTTCATGCACTTTAAGGTTTTGGATTTTTCTGCTCATCCAATTCCTTCTCACAAAACTATTTCATACATCACTACATGTCTCTGATTTTTTTTTTTTTTTTTTTGTTGCACATTGCTTTTTGCACACTGGGTTGGGTACTCAGATCTTATTCTGTTGTACTTAGATCTTATTCTTTATTTTTTATTTATTTATTTATTTTTTTTTTTATCTTTTTTTTATTTTATTTTCTGTGGATACTGCTAAAAAACTGCGAATTTCCTGCGGGATTAATAAAGTATCTATCTATCTATCTATCTATCTATCTATCTGATGTCTGGATTTGATGTGGTAAATGTGGTGCGATATCATCAATCTGAATTTACTGGCGTCTCCACGGTCTCATTTTATCTAACTGTGTGACAGCAGCTGTGTCCCAATTCAGGGTCTGCATCCTTCGAAGTCCGGGTCCTCCGACGTCGGCGGCCTTCGGAGGACCCGGACTTCGAACGAAGCGTCCTCCTCATCAACGAAATGGGACGGCCTAGCCTTCGGAGTATTTCCTGGTTGCATAACCCGCCGTTCCCGCCGTTCCCACCGTTCCCGCCGTTCCTACCGTTCCTGCCGTTCCTGCCGTTCCCATGATAACAAACTCCAGAGACAGAAATATAATGTTTCTTTCTGTCAGACAAGACAGAACAGTAACTGAATTTTGGGGTTTTGGTTTAACATACAGTATATGGCGCTGGATGTTCAAATGAGTAAAAAACGAATATTTATAATGTGAAATCTGAATACGAATCCCCACTAGATGCCGCCGTCGCCATTTCAGTTAACTTTTCTCCGACTGAGCAGCAGCACGCAAAGCATTTTGGGATACGGGAGCCCGAGAAGGATAGTCGCGGTGCATCCTCCGAATCGGCTACCAACGGCTGGAAAGGAGGACGCATTTGAAGGATCCTTTGACTTTGGATGAATTGGGACAGGCCTTCGCGCAGTGTTGTGACGTAACTGGACTTCAAAGGATGCAGACCCTGAACTGGGACACAGCTAGTGATGTGTAAATTGCCCACACCTCCACAGCCACTACAGTGGTTTTGTGACAGGCCCAGCTCGCTGTAGAACTGTAGTTGTAGTGGTGCAGTTTGAGAGTTACTCTGAGTTCTACTTACCAGTGACGTTGAGTGAAGATTTGTTCATGCTACCTCCATCTTTGTTTAACACTACACACCAGTAGGTGCCTGAGTCGTTGGTCGTCAGGCTGGACAGATGAAGTCTGATGGTTCCTTTTATCAGCTCGTCTTTGTCCAACTGAACTCGTCCTCTGAACCGCTCATCTCGAGCTTTTGAATGATCAGCACCGCTCAGCAGATAATATACAGTCGTCAAGGGCTCATATTCAGATTCCGATAATGAGATATAAAGGATGTAGTCAACGGGGGGCATGATGGGAGTGAAGGTCCACTCCATGGTGATGTTACTGTTCTCCTCTGCCTGATAGACAGGCTGGCTCACATTCACCTGTAATTGTCCTGCTGAGAGGTAATGAGACACAGACAGACTGAAATGATTCCTGTGCACGACCATCATCTGATCTTCAACACTCTGCCTATGTCAGCTTTTTTCATGGAAACTTGTGGCCGTGTCAAGCCCTTTGACACTGGGCTTTAAATCAAGTTGAAGGTGAACTTTTTGGAGAGTTGTAGTGTCCCATGATGGTCTAAATCTCTTGCATTCTCTTGCTTTTGTAAATCTGCTGATAGCTGTATAACCAATAAGCTATATATCAGGGCAGTGCAGTCACAATATGTGTGTTGTATGTTTTAGTTTGGCTGAAAATGTATTTTGATGGTGTCCAATAAACTGAAGGTGTGAACTCACCACAGACAGAGGCTGTCAGGACAACAAGCAGCAGGATGATGATCATCTCCTCCCTGTGGAAGCAGAGGACAGATAAACTAATTAATCGGTTGGCTAGTATCTGACATTTTGAGAAAGTTGCACCGGCTGATATCTGGGGTCATGAGGACGATAAACAAACAAACAAAAAAAACATGTCTGCAGAAAGGGAGGCATCTGCAGGCAGCCTGTCAGTGCCGCTGCTGCTGTCCCCCTTTCTCTCTGCTGTCTCATTAAAGTGTTGAATTTTAGATTAGATTAGATTAGATTCAACTTTATTGTCATTGCACATGTCACAAGTACAGAGCAACAAAAATGCAGTTAGCATCCAACCAGAAGTGCTTAGCAGTGTATTAAATACAAATGTACAGTATATACACATTATATGATAAACATATTATATATATATAGATATATATCTATATCTATATCTATATCTCTCTATATATATATCTATATATATAGATATAGATATAGATATAGATATATATATAGAGATATAGATATATAGATATAGATATATATATATACATAGTGCAAATTAATAAAAAACTGTTGCTGTAAAGTGCAGGTATGAAATGAATAATATATAATGCTACAGGTATGTACAGAATAAACAGGTTGAAAAATTGAGAAAATGAGAATTTTATTTGATGGAAAAACAAATAATCCAAAAAAGAGCAGAAAACAAAACATAATATCAGCATTAGATATCAGCTGCCTCGCTCTCTAACACATGGTAGGAAAGACAAGACAAAACAATGGACAGACAAGGAAGAGCACTGAAAACAGGACTTCAATCCACAAGAACTAAAGAGCAAAAGGGACACACCTGGGGAAGGGGCTGGAGCACAAGACAGGAGAACACAGAGGAGAGGCTGAGGGAAACTCTGGGAGGGATCAGAACAACCAGAGCTGAAACACAAGACAGGACAGGTGAGGAACTGGGAGGGGCAAACAAGACTCAGGTGAAATCACTGAAAGGAACCAGGCAAGTTGTCCGTCATTAAGCCCCGGACCCCATCAGGGAGATCCCCCTCAGACCCCTCCATGTGAGAGAGGGGACAAATCATCAACATGGTTTATTAGTTTAGACAAGCCTTGACATGCAACGACAACACAGCAAGAAGAACTCATTCCTGCCACTTTTGATTTCAATCAAGGCACACATATGCAACCCACCCACCTCCCACCCACCCACCTAATCCTAACCCTAACCCTAACCTTGAGTTTGCTTTTAAAAATGTCCACATTCTCTGTTTGCCTCAGGTCCTCAGGCAAACTGTTCCACAAACGTGGGCCGTAATGGTAAAAGGAGGCCTCACCACATGTTCTGGTTCAAACTTTTGGATGAAAGAGAGAAAGATGTGAACAAGAAATAACTTTTTCAAACATTTTCAAACCTCTATCTACAGTTTTTTTGGAGACAGGCTGCTGTGTTGCACACTTACCTTCAGCCGCAGCAGCAGAAACGTGTCAGGGAAGTTTGACGATGAAAAAGTGTCGCTGACCTCCTTAAAGTCCAGATGCCAACATCTGTGGCGTTAAAACAAAAACCTCGGAAATTAGGCAGAGCGCGTGTAAGCAACGAGGCTGCTTTCTCTCTTTTCTCCACTTCCTCCTCTGCAGTGGGCACGTCTCAGAATGCATTTTTTTTTTTTTTTTTGGCTGTGACTCATCAGAGCCCCAAATGATGCCCAAACAGGTACCAACATGAAGCAGAAACAGATCAGCAGCAAAACGACACACTGCAGTGAAACCTCACCAGAGCTTTGAAAAGAAAACCAAAGTGTGACAAAGAAGTTCATCTGGTCTCATGTTCAGGGTTCAAATCTGCTTTCTGATTTCAAAAGTGAAGAAAACTCAGCTTTTTTCTCATCAATACGTAGATACTCTGGCCAAT